>NW_020539509.1:0-18548 GCF_003426905.1 Ctenocephalides felis
TTACATATGATTTGCCACTTACGTTTATTATCTAAGCCAAATCATACCCCTAGACCAACGAGCCACGGGTTATATCCAGTGCGTGTTGTGTTGCATCCAATGTACAACATTGTAGTAAATAATATGTTCTCGATCCAATATACAATACTGTAGTAAATAATATGGCTCGAATTTAAAGAAATGTCCGGGCTCGTGCAAATATAATATATGATGAATAATATAAACATCAACTACTATTGGGTATAAACAATATGCATTGAATATTCCAGAGTATAAATAATAACTACTTTACGCCCCCGGGTGGGCTCGAACCACCAACCTTTTGGTTAACATCCGAATATTCACATTTAATAATAACTTATCCTAAAACATTGCTTATTCTAAATGGAACTATATCTACACTAATCTGTAACCCATGTTGCATCCAATGTACAACATTGTAGTAAATAATATGTGCTCGAATTTAAAGAAAAGTCCGGGCTCGTCCGGGATTTGAACCCGGGACCTCTGCACCCTAAGCGGAAATTATACTCCTAGACCAACGAGCCACGCGGTATATTCAATAAACGCCAATTGAGTAAATAATAGGCACTCGAATTTAAAGAAATATCAGAGGCTCGTCCGGGATTTGAACCCGGGACCTTCCGCCACCCAAAGCGGGAATCATACCCCTAGACCAACGAGCCACGGGTCGTACCCACTGCGTTTTTGTGTTGCATCCAATGTACAACATGCCACGGGTTCAGCCACTAAACACATTTTACACATGATTTGCCACTTACGTTTTATATCTAAGCCGAAATCATAACCCTAGAAACAAGCCACGGGTTTTATCCAGTGCATGTTGTGTTGGAACATTGTTGTAAATAATATGTTCTCGATCCAATATACAATACTCTAGTAAATAATATGTGCTCGAATTTAAAGAAATGTCCGGGCTCGTGTAAACTACATATATGATGAATAATATAATCATCAAATACTATTGGGTATAAACAATATGCATTGAATATTCCAGAGTACAAATAATAACTACTTTACGCTCCCGGGTAGACTCGAACCACCAACTTTTCGGTTAACAGACGAACGCGCTAGCCAATTGCGCCACGGAGGCTCTTATCGCTTCTTGATAATAGTATGAGTAAATTATTTATAGCATGAACAATAATTATAATTATTGAACAATAATGAGTATAAACAACAATTATTCTTATACCCAATAAACTACACTAATCTGTAACCCACGGCGCAACCAGTGCCCAATACCTGTCCATACATCGCGCTCGATTCACTTCACACACAAATAGTTAACATTTACTTCACTCCTATAAACTATACAAACTATACAAAGTCTACTTTCGGTTTGAGTGACAGCCTCTGAAACGCTGTACCCCCATGTAATAAATAATATGTGCTCGAATTTAAAGAAAAGTCCGGACTCGTCCGGGATTTGAACCCGGGACCTCCCGCAGCCTAAGCGGAAATCATACCCTAGACCAACTTTTGGATTTGCCACTTACGTTTAATATCTAAGCCGAAATCATAACCTAGACCAACATGCCACGGGTTTTATCCAGTGCATGTTTGTGTTCGAACCAATGTACAACATTGTTGTAAATAATATGTTCTCGATCCAATATACAATACTGTAGTAAATAATATGTGCTCGAATTTAAAGAAATGTCCGGGCTCGTGCAAATTATATATATGATGAATAATATAATCATCAAATACTATTGGGTATAAACAATATGCATTGAATATTCCCGTGTATAAACAGTAACTACTTTACGCCCCCGGGTGGGCTCGAACCACCAACCTTTCGGTTAACAGCCGAACGCGCTAGCCAATTGCGCCACGGAGGCTCTTATCGCGCTGTTGATAATAGTAGGAGTAAATTATATATAGCATAAACAATAATTATAATTATTGAACAATAATGGGTATGAATAACAATTATTGTACGCCCCCGGGTGGGTTCAATCCACCAACCTTTCGGTTAAACTTTAAATATTACTAATGAAAAGGCGTTTGTTTGTTACTTAATTAAATAACCTATATTTACATTTAATAATCACTTATCCTAAAACATTGCTTATTCTAACATGGAACTTATATCTACACTAATCTGTAACCCATGCTGCATCCAATGTACAACATTGTAGTAAATAATATGTGCTCGAATTTAAAGAAAAGTCAGGGCTTGTCCGGAATTTGAACCCGGGACCTCCCGCACCCTAAGCGGAAATCATACTCCTAGACCAACGAGCCACGCGGTATACTCAATAAACACATTTTACATATGATTTGCCACTTACGTTTATTATCTAAGCCAAAATCATACCCCTAGACCAACGAGCCACGGGTTCTATCCAGTGCGTGATTGTGTTGGAACCAATGTACAACATTGTTGTAAATAATATGTTCTCGATCCAATATACAATACTGTAGTAAATAATATGTGCTCGAATTTAAAGAAATGTCCGGGCTCGTGTAAACTACATATATGATGAATAATATAACCATCAACTATTATTGTGTATAAACAATATGCATTGAATATTCCAGAGTATAAATAATAACTACTTTACGCCCCCGGGTGGGCTCGAACCACCAACCTTTCGGTTAACATCCGAATATTCACATTTAATAATAACTTATCCTAAAACATTGCTTATTATAACATGGAACTTATATCTACACTAATCTGTAACCCATGTTGCATCCAATGTACAACATTGTAGTAAATAATATGTGCTCGAATTTAAAGAAAAGTCCGGGCTCGTCCGGGATTTGAACCCGGGACCTCTTGCACTTTAGCGGAAATCATACTCCTAGACCAACGAGCCACGCGGTATATTCAATAAACACCAATTGTAGTAAATAATAGGCACTCAAATTTAAAGAAATATCAGGGCTCGTCCGGGATTTGAACCCGGGACCTTCCGCACCCAAAGCGGGAATCATACCCCTAGACCAACGAGCCACGGGTCGTACCCACTGCGTTTTTGTGTTGCATCCAATGTACAACATGCCACGGGTTCTAGTCACTAAACACATTTTACACATGATTTACCACTTACGTTTTATATCTAAGCCGAAATCATAACCCTAGAAAAACAAGCCACGGGTTTTATCCAGTGCATGTTAGTGTTGGAACCAATGCAGAACATTGTTGTAAATAATATGTTCTCGATCCAATATACAATACTGTAGTAAATAATATGTGCTCGAATTTAAAGAAATGTCCAGGCTCGTGCAAATTATATATATATATTAATTGTTTAATATAAACAAAACAGCACTCAGATTTGTTTAACACAACTTTATTTTATGATTACAGACGTTTCGAGACCATGGTGTGTCTCATCTTCAGTGTAATTTCAAAAACAGTTACTTATATACTACACATTCTTTAATACTTTATTTAAATTTCATTTAATTTTTGATATACAAAAAACACCAACTATTCCTTGCAATGCTTGACACAGTACTAAAGAAACATATAACACTTACAGAAATATTCTAAACAAATTTAAAGTACTTTCTAGATGGAGACAGAGAGGGTATCATTATAATGTAAACAAAATGAGTGCTATCGCATACAAAAATCGATAAAAATGAAAAAACAAATTAATTTATTGAAAAGAATAAGATAAATGAAAAATTTATAAATTATTAATGATGTTTATATAAGTGTCAAGTAAAATATTTGTGTCGGTTCTTAGATTTATGCTATTGTTAGTCCGAACTATTGACATTGATTCTGCCATGCTCCGTTTAAATAAGTCTTTCTCATGGAATAAAATTTGGGGATTGTCAAAATCAAACTTATGGTTGTTGATATTAGCATGATCCACAAGTGTACTTTTAAATTTTTTGTTATCTATTTTTTCACATTGTAATTCATGTTGCCTGAGTCTCTTTTCTAAGTTCTGGCAGGTCTGGCCAATATAAGAGCAATTACAATCCAAACAATTTACTTTATAAACTATATCTTTCTTTTTTGTTAATGGAGTTTCATCTTTAATTTTGGAATATAAAAATTTTAATTGTTTTAATGGAGAAAAAGTAATACGAATATTGTGTTTTTTGAAAAGTCTTTTTGATAATTGGTTAAAATTATTGTCAAGATATGGAAAATTAATGAAAAAAGTTTTTTCAGGAACACTTGTTTTGCCAGGCTCTTCCGGTTTCTTATCAAAAGGTTCAAGTAATTTTGCGACTCTATTTTTAATAATTGGACAAATTAACTTATATGGAAAATTATTGCCAAGTAGGATCGTTTTAACTAATTTTATGTTTGTATCATAAAACAGGGGATCAGATAATAAAATAGCGTGATCTACAAGATTTAGAATGGTAGAAATTTTTATATTGAGAGGAACATGCGAATTAAAATTAATGTATCTCCCGGACCAACTATCTTTTCTGTACCAGTCTGTATAACATACACCGCCTCTATTAATGAGTTTTACGTCAAGAAAATGTAACGTCGAATCATTTTCAAGTTCCTGAGTGAATTGTAAAAAAGAATTGTACTCATTGAATTTGTTGAAAACATTATCTATATCTTTTTTATTAAGTAATATTAATGTATCATCGACATATCTGAAATAAACCATAGGTTTGGAAGGTAAAGAATTTAAGACATGATTTTCCAAATCTTGTAATACTAAATCCGCCAAAACAGGACTTAATGGGCTGCCCATTGGACAACCTCTCTTCATCGTATAATATTTTTTATTAAAAGTGAAATATGATGCTTTTAAAAGTAATTCTATTCCTGAAATAAAAATTTCCATCGGTAAACAAGTGAATTCAACTATTTGCATCCATCTTTTCTTTATAGCTGTAATAATTAGATAATGCGGAAGATTATTAAATAAATTAATGACGTCAAGACTCATAAAGGAACAATCAGGAGGAATTACTTTATGTTTTATATGTTCTATTAACTGTAAAGAGTTATTTAAACGGTATGGAGAATCTATGGTGACATTCTTTAAAATATCTGAAAAATATTTTGCTAAAAAGTAGTATGGCGAATCAATGTAGGAAACAATTGGTCTAAATGGGCAATTAGGTTTATGGATCTTTGGAAGGCAATAGAATTTTGGGGTTAAAGGATGTTGTACTTTTAACTTTAATGATGTGGTATTATTAATATGTCCCTTTTTCTCTAATAAATTTATAAATTTAAAAACCTGTCTATGGTGATAGTTGTTCGGATCCGATGCCAATTCTTCATATAGAGATTCATTACTGAGAATTTTCTTTGCTTCTTTATCATATTCCTCTTTTAACAAAACCACTGAAATGTTTCCTTTATCTGCCTTACACACTAATAATTGTTTGTTATCTTGAAGAAATTTTTTTGTAGCTATGATGTCCCGGTAGATGTAAGATGTATCATTCTTGCACTGTACTTTGTTTTTGTGAGTTTTTTGAAATGTTGTAAATTGTTTCATTAACATAAATCTTATCCGTTCGATTTCTTTTCCTTCTAGATCTTTGATTAATTTAAGGCCGGCTTCTAGGCTGCTAATAACTTTAATTGAATCATTGAATGTTAAAATTTTTTGTTGGATTGAAAACTTTGGACCTAGAGCCAATATATATTTTATATTATCTGGTATATGAGTATCCGTTTTGTTTATAACCCATTTGTTCCAATCTAAACCTGTATTGATAATCGGATGTGCTTTGTCTCTTAGCTCTATTAGTTTCTTAAGTTTGTTGCATTGTTTGTTCTTTATCTGATCAAAAAGTTTTTGGTATTTCTTTTGTTCTAGAAAAATAAATTTATCGAATTCTAATTCTTCTAATGAGTCCTGTGTCACACGTTTGGATATTATTAAATTATTATTTAATCGATTGATTTCTTTTGCACTGTCTGCAATTTCATATTTCAAAATTTTATTCTGAAGGATCAATAGACTGTTATTTAGTTTTTGTATGTTATTGTAATTTTTATTTTTGAATGTTAAATTGTTGGTGATAAAATTAGGTAAAACATTTTCGTGCTTGCATTTAATTAAGAAATTCCTTTTGTTAGTAGTCTTCGCTAATGCATTGTATATCAAAAATTAAATGAAATTTAAATAAAGTATTAAAGAATGTGTAGTATATAAGTAACTGTTTTTGAAATTACACTGAAGATGAGACACACCATGGTCTCGAAACGTCTGTAATCATAAAATAAAGTTGTGTTAAACAAATCTGAGTGCTGTTTTGTTCATATTAAACAATTAATATTCGTTCCACTCATATCATAAAATTCTATAATATATATATATATATATATATATATATTTATGAGTTTAATAATCGGGCGTAACATCAATAAAAATAGTATGAGTTTTTTTTAAAAATTTATTTATTTAAAATCCATACGTTTCGGCTAGCATCTTAGCCATCATTCAGTGGTAATCAAGTTAACTATAAAAATTGAAACTAAATAAATTATATGAAAGGAAATTTTGTGGAAAAACAATAATAATAATAATGGTAATAAAACACTTACAATTTTGTATCCTAATATAGCATATGAAACCATTATTAATCCATGGTATGAGTATGTGCACATTGATAAGATATATATTTTTTAACACAAACATCACAAATGGTAAAACACACTAATAATCATGATAACTTAACAAGTTGTCGAAACTATGTATTTACTCTTTGGAGTTTAGGATAGAAATGCCACATTTTTCTCAAAGCAGTTTTTAGCATGTGTTGATATTTTTTGGAAAATTTAAAAGGCGATGGGATTTTGTTATTTTTTAAGGAATTTTGACACGCTATTAAGAAACCACGTGTTCGTTTCGATAAGGGCCGTATTGTCATTGCGTTTATTTATGACTCTGTCGTTATGTAATTGTAAAAACAACCCCTCAGCGAATCTTCTTTTAATTGTATTCTCTTCAAAATGTAAAATTTTAGGGTTAAAAAAATCGATATTATGATTTAAATTTTTAATATGCTCAGTTAACATTGTTTTAAATTGCTTAGGATTTTTTGAATTATTTTTGTGTTGATTAAGGCGTTTACTCAGGTTTTGGCTAGTTTCTCCAATATAAAAGAGTTCGCAATTAGAGCAATTAATTTGATATACTAAATTCCTGAGGCGGTCAAAATTGAACTTAGATTTCATTTGTGTAAAAATTGAACTAAGGGTTGCATCACAATTACATACCAACAGAATGCCACATTGTTGAAATAGTTTTTTCCACGAGAAATATAAATCTTTTACGTACGGTAGGCAAATGACACCAGTATATGATTCTAAGTCTAAGCGGTTTTTATGATCTGTGAGGTCTTTTTGTTTGTTAAAAATGTAACTGCGTCTGTTATTTATGACCGAGTTGATTATGTTCGTAGGATATGAGTTGTTTTTCAGTGTGTTTATAACCAGGTCAATGTTCGTGTCCCAGAAGTTTTTGTCAGATAGTAATATGGCGTGGTCTGTTAAATTTATTATTGTCGCAATTTTCATTTTAAGAGGGTGGTATGAGTGGTAATTTATGTATCGTCCGGAGCTAGTTGGTTTCTGGTACCAGTTAGTAATTAGTCGGTGGTCATTTGTACGTATGAGTCTGATGTCTAGAAAGCTAATCGAATTCATTGTCTCTAATTCTACGGTAAACTGTAGTTTTTTATTAAAATTGTTAAAATTATCAGTAAATATGTTAATGTCTTCTTCCGGAATACAAGTAATGATATCGTCTACATATCGGTAATAAAAGATTTGTTTATTGTAATTATTAAAAATTTTGTTTTCTACTAATTGTAAGGAAATTTCTACTAAAGACGGAGATGCGGGAGATCCCATTGGGGTGCCAAAAATTTGGTAATAAAATGATCCATTAAATTCAAAATAGGTGTTAGAGACAATGAATTTGATGATTTCTCTAAACCAATGTAAGGATAGTGTGGTGTGAGGGCTAATTTCACTCCATCTGCTAGTGATGGCGTCTAGTATTAAGTCTAGTGGGACATTTGTAAATAGGGATATAACGTCTAGGCTAATTAGTTTATAATTATTGGGAATGGAAATATTATTAAGAAGTTTTACAAGCTCGAAGGAATTTTTAATGTAATATGGGGACTGTTTTGTTATTGTTGTTAAGATATTACTAATGTACTTGGATAATTTGTATAGTGGAGAATTTATGTCTGAAACAATCGGTCTATAAGGTAGGTTTGTTTTGTGTATTTTAGGAAGGCCGTATAATCTTGGAAAGTATGGGTGTAAATTTTTTAGGTTTGTAGCTGTATCTTTTGTGATTTGTTTATTGGTAACTAATTTGTCTAGAAGTTTATGACAGGAGCGGTTAATGTGTTCGGTTGGGTCGTTATTTATGGTCGTGTAGGTACTGGCGTCCGAGAGTGATTCGGTAATTTTTTGTAAATAGTCCTCTTTTTCAAGTATAACTGTGACGTTTCCTTTGTCTGCTCTTGTAACAATTATGTTAGGATGGTCTTTTAAAAATAATTTACAGCTTTTGAGATCTCTAAGAATGTCAGTATAATTCGAATTTTTTATATTGAAAGAATTGATGTACGATATAAATTTTTTGCAAAAAAGAGTTCTGGTATGAGATTTCAGTTTAGGATCTTTAATTTGTTGTAAACCATTTTCTAAGTTCGAGAGTAATTTAATGAAATTAAAATTGTTAGGACAGTTGGGAACAGCAAAATTGGGGCCTAATGCAAAAATGTATCGAAGTCTATCTGGGATCTCAATGGATGAGAAGTTTTTTAGCCATTTGTTGATGACGTTTTCATCTAAAGTTATTTTACTATGTTCTATTTTATTTTGTAATAATTTGTTAAATTTATTTTTGTAAGATTGTTTTAGGTTAATAGAATGTTTATTGTTTTTAATATTTTCGAAGTGGAGAAAATCGTTAACAATTTCGGACTCAACTGTACGAAACAGCCAATTGGTAATTTTTGCGATGGTATTCCTGAAGTTGTGTATATTTTTAATGCAACTTTCTATCGTTAAAGAAGTAAATTTTAAGCTAAGATTATCTACTGTATTATCTTGTGACTTATTAGAAATAGGTTTGAATTTTTTACATTGATTTTGTAAAAGTTTGGTATTATTTTTTCTTTTCGACATCTTAATAAGAAGACATGTTTATTAGTGTTTACAATGATTTTTGAATTTAATTTAGAAACTGCTTTAAATTGTGAATATATATAGATCCCGTAGTTGCGCCTGATAAATTCATAAAACGATTGGTCATCACGTGTATTGAAGGTTTCTTGCCTGTTCTTGTGTACTTGAGGGACTAATGGTTTGATATGACGATGTGGATCCATGGTTCGTAGAGTGTATTGTAGATTTTTTGAATAACTAGTGTATTAAGTCAATAATCCTTTTTTCAGCCCAGGAGTGATATTTTTGAATAGTCTTGAATTTGATGTTGATATATATGTTTAATTTGAGTTTAATAATCGGGCGTAACATCAATAAAAATAGTATGAGTTTTTTTTAAAAATTTATTTATTTAAAATCCATACGTTTCGGCTGAAACGTATGGATTTTAAATAAATAAATTTTTAAAAAAAACTCATACTATTTTTATTGATGTTACGCCCGATTATTAAACTCAAATTAAACATATATATCAACATCAAATTCAAGACTATTCAAAAAATATATATATATATATATATATATATATATATATTGTGGGGATATCAAGCAGGCTGGTTTTGATTTGAAAAAAAAAACAAGGGGACATGTCATGTATATTTTTAATATCGAAATATTTTTACAGTTAATAAATTTATATTTTTTTATTATGTTGGAAGTTTCTAATTTAGTATATTGTCATAATCATTACAACTCCCACATTGGTGACTCACGACGATGGAGATGAAGATAAAGGAGTTTTATTTTTCGAGGATTTAAGAATTTGACGCAGCACCATAGTCACTGGTCTTCAGAGACGACCTATAAGGTACGTCCAGTCCAATCCATCATAGTTAACGCACTTACTATCTGGATCAGACTTCCGAGGTTACTCATTTGGTATACCCAGACCTCAGTGTCTATTGCTGACAGAATAAATAATTTGGAGCCTGAACTTTTCATTGGAATGCAATTCAACCTCTCTTTCTCTGTTAACTCAACAAATCGTCTTATAATGCTACCTCCCATTATCGGTGACAACGACGAGTCAAAACAAAATTTGACATAATTTATTGGATTCCACAATTCTGGACTCTTATGTCAAAGAAACCAATGATCCTGATTTGGATAAAGAGCCAACTTCTTCCTCTGATCGGAACTCATCAGATACGAATGCAACGCTTGCAGAAATGGAAACTGTATCCATAAATTATGCATTCTAAACATTAAGTAATTCTGATATAACTAATACCAATTAGATCGAGGCTGAATCTTAGAAGTTCACCGACATCGAGGTACAGGAAATTTTCCACATGTTTTTTTTTAGTCAGAACCTTATGCAGAATATGGAGTTGATGCTGACGAAACATGTCAATTTGTAATTGACCAGTATTACAACACTGGACTGCTATAATCTGCTTTCCCACCACATTTTTATAACGTGTTTCCCTGTATTTTCTTTTTAAACTGTGAGATCAACACTGGGCAGGGAGTGTGTGGGGATATCAAGCAGGCTGGTTTTGATTTGAAAAAAAAAACAAGGGGACATGTCATGTATATTTTTAATATCGAAATATTTTTACAGTTAATAAATTTATATTTTTTCATTATGTTGGGAGTTTCTAATTTAGTATATTGTCATAATCATTACAACTCCCACATATATATATATATATATATATATATATATATATATGATGAATAATATAATCATCAAATACTATTGGGTATAAACAATATGCATTGAATATTCCAGAGTATGAACAGTAACTAATTTACGCCCCCAGGTGGGCTCGAGCCACCAACCTTTCGGTTAACAGCCGAACGCGCTAGCCAATTGCATATTACATATGATTTGCCACGGGTTTTATCCAGTGCATGTTTGTGTTGGAACCAATGTAGAACATTGTTGTAAATAATATGTTCTCGATCCAATATACAATACTCTAGTAAATAATATGTGCTCGAATTTAAAAAAATGTCCGGGCTCGTGTAAACTACATATATGATGAATAATATAATCATCAAATACTATTGGGTATAAACAATATGCATTGAATATTCCAGAGTACAAATAATAACTACTTTACGCTCCCGGGTGGACTCGAACCACCAACTTTTCGGTTAACAGACGAACGCGCTAGCCAATTGCGCCACGGAGGCTCTTATCGCTCCTTGATAATAGTATGAGTAAATTATTTATAGCATGAACAATAATTATAATTATTGAACAATAATGAGTATAAACAACAATTATTCTTATACCGAATAAACTACACTAATCTGTAACCCACGGCGCAACCAGTGCCCAATACCTGTCCATACATCGCGCTCGATTCACTTCACACACAAATAGTTAACATTTACTTTACTCCTATAAACTACACAAACTATACAAAGTCTACTTTCGGTTTGAGTGGCAGCCTCTGAAACGCTGTACCCCCATGTAATAAATAATATGTGCTCGAATTTAAAGAAACGTCCGGCCTCGTCCGGGATTTGAATTCGGGACCTCCCGCACCCTAAGCGGAAATCACACCCCTAGACCAATGAGCCACGCGGTATACTCAATAAACACATTTTACACATGATTTTCACATCTCAATAAACACATTTTACACACGATTTGCCCACTGCGTGTTTGTGTTGGATCCAATGTACAACATTGTAGTAAATAATACGCACTCGTATTTAAAGAAATACCCGGGCTCGCCCGGGATTTGAACCCGGGACCTCCCGCACCCAAAGCGGGAATCATACTCCTAAACCAACGCGCCACGGAGGCTCTTATCGCGCTGTTGATAATAGTAGGAGTAAATTATATATAGCATAACCAATAATTATAATTATTGAACAATAATGGGTATGAATAACAATTATTGTACGCCTCCGGGTAGGTTCAATCCACCAACCTTTCGGTTAAACTTTAAATATTACTAATGAAAAGGCGTTTGTTCGTTACTTAATTAACTAACCTATATTTACATTTAATAATCACTTATCCTAAAACATTGCTTATTCTAACATGGAACTTATATCTACACTAATCTGTAACCCATGCTACATCCAATGTACAACATTGTAGTAAATAATATGTGCTCGAATTTAAAGAAAAGTTCGGGCTCGTCCGGAGTTTAAACCTGGGACCTCCCGCACCCTAAGCGGAAATCATACTCCTAGACCAACGAGCCACGCGGTATACTCAATAAACACATTTTACATATGATTTGCCACTTACGTTTATTATCTAAGCCAAAATCATACCCCTAGACCAACGAGCCACGGGTTCTATCCAGTGCGTGATTGTGTTGGATCCAATGTACAACATTGTAGTAAATAATATGTTCTCGATCCAATATACAATACTGTAGTAAATAATATGTGCTCGAATTTAAAGAAATGTCCGGGCTCGTGCAAATTATATATATGATGAATAATATAATCATCAAATATTATTGAGTATAAACAATATGTATAAACAGTAACTACTTCACGCCCCCGGGTGGGCTCGAACCACCAACGCTTCTTGATAATAGTAGGAGTAAATTATATATAGCATAAACAATAATTATGATTATTGAACAATAATGGGTATAAACAACAATTATTGTTATACCCAATAAACTACACTAATCTGTAACCCACGGCGCAACCAGTGCCCAATACCTGTCCATACATCGGGCCCGATTCACTTCACACACAAATAGTTAACATTTACTTCACTCCTAAACTATACAAACTATACAAAGTCTACTTTCGGTTTGAGTGACAGCTTCTGAAACGCTGTACCCCCATGTAATAAATAATATGCCCTCGAATTGAAAGAAATGCCCGCGCTCGTCCAGGATTTGAACCCGGGACCTCCCCCACCCAAAGCGGAAATCATACCCCTAGACCAACGAACCACATGTTCTACCCAGTGCGTGTTTGTGTTGCATCCAATGTACAACATTGTAGTAAATAATAGGCAGTCGAATTCAAAGAAATGCCTAGATTATGTGCTCGAATTTAAAGAAATGTCCGGGCTCGTGTAAACTACATATATGATGGATAATATAATCATCAAATACTATTGGGTATAAACATTATGCATTGAATATTCCAGAGAACAAATATTAACTACTTTACGCTCCCGGGTGGGCTCGAACCACCAACCTTTCGGTTAACAGCCGAACGCGCTAGCCAATTGCGCCACGGAGGCTCTTATCGCTTCTTGATAATAGTATGAGTAAATTATTTATAGCATGAACAATAATTATAATTATTGAACAATAATGAGTATAAACAACAATTATTCTTATACCCAATAAACTACGCTAATCTGTAACCCACGGCGCAACCAGTGCCCAATACCTGTCCATACATCGCGCTCGATTCACTTCACACACAAATAGTTAACATTTACTTCACTCCTATAAACTATACAAACTATACAAAGTCTACTTTCGGTTTGAGTGACAGCCTCTGAAACGCTGTACCCCCATGTAATAAATAATATGTGCTTTGAACCCGGGACCTCCCGCAGCCTAAGCGGAAATCATACCCCTAGACCAACTTTTGGATTTGCCACTTACGTTTAATATCTAAGCCGAAATCATAACCCTAGACCAACATGCCACGGGTTTTATCCAGTGCATGTTTGTGTTCGAACCAATGTACAACATTGTTGTAAATAATATGTTCTCGATCCAATATACAATACTGTAGTAAATAATATGTGCTCGAATTTAAAGAAATGTCCGGGCTCGTGCAAATTATATATATGATGAATAATATAATCATCAAATACTATTGGGTATAAACAATATGCATTGAATATTCCAGTGTATAAACAGTAACTACTTTACGCCCCCGGGTGGGCTCGAACCACCAACCTTTCGGTTAACAGCCGAACGCGCTAGCCAATTGCGCCACGGAGGCTCTTATCGCGCTGTTGATAATAGTAGGAGTAAATTATATATAGCATAAACAATAATTATAATTATTGAACAATAATGGGTATGAATAACAATTATTGTACGCCCCCGGGTGGGTTCAATCCACCAACCTTTCGGTTAAACTTTAAATATTACTAATGAAAAGGCGTTTGTTTGTTACTTAATTAAATAACCTATATTTACATTTAATAATCACTTATCCTAAAACATTGCTTATTCTAACATGGAACTTATATCTACACTAATCTGTAACCCATGCTGCATCCAATGTACAACATTGTAGTAAATAATATGTGCTCGAATTTAAAGAAAAGTCAGGGCTTGTCCGGAATTTGAACCCGGGACTTCCCGCACCCTAAGCGGAAATCATACTCCTAGACCAACGAGCCACGCGGTATACTCAATAAACACATTTTACATATGATTTGCCACTTACGTTTATTATCTAAGCCAAAATCATACCCCTAGACCAACGAGCCACGGGTTCTATCCAGTGCGTGATTGTGTTGGAACCAATGTACAACATTGTTGTAAATAATATGTTCTCGATCCAATATACAATACTGTAGTAAATAATATGTGCTCGAATTTAAAGAAATGTCCGGGCTCGTGTAAACTACATATATGATGAATAATATAACCATCAACTACTATTGTGTATAAACAATATGCATTGAATATTCCAGAGTATAAATAATAACTACTTTACGCCCCCGGGTGGGCTCGAACCACCAACCTTTCGGTTAACATCCGAATATTCACATTTAATAATAACTTATCCTAAAACATTGCTTATTATAACATGGAACTTATATCTACACTAATCTGTAACCCATGTTGCATCCAATGTACAACATTGTAGTAAATAATATGTGCTCGAATTTAAAGAAAAGTCCGGGCTCGTCCGGGATTTGAACCCGGGACCTCTTGCACTTTAGCGGAAATCATACTCCTAGACCAACGAGCCACGCGGTATATTCAATAAACACCAATTGTAGTAAATAATAGGCACTCAAATTTAAAGAAATATCAGGGCTCGTCCGGGATTTGAACCCGGGACCTTCCGCACCCAAAGCGGGAATCATACCCCTAGACCAACGAGCCACGGGTCGTACCCACTGCGTTTTTGTGTTGCATCCAATGTACAACATGCCACGGGTTCTAGTCACTAAACACATTTTACACATGATTTACCACTTACGTTTTATATCTAAGCCGAAATCATAACCCTAGAAAAACAAGCCACGGGTTTTATCCAGTGCATGTTAGTGTTGGAACCAATGCAGAACATTGTTGTAAATAATATGTTCTCGATCCAATATACAATACTGTAGTAAATAATATGTGCTCGAATTTAAAGAAATGTCCAGGCTCGTGCAAATTATATATATATATATATATATATTAATTGTTTAATATAAACAAAACAGCACTCAGATTTGTTTAACACAACTTTATTTTATGATTACAGACGTTTCGAGACCATGGTGTGTCTCATCTTCAGTGTAATTTCAAAAACAGTTACTTATATACTACACATTCTTTAATACTTTATTTAAATTTCATTTAATTTTGATATACAAAAAACACCAACTATTCCTTGCAATGCTTGACACAGTACTAAAGAAACATATAACACTTACAGAAATATTCTAAACAAATTTGAAGTACTTTCTAGATGGAGACAGAGAGGGTATCATTATAATGTAAACAAAAGGAGTGCTATCGCATACAAAAATCGATAAAAATGAAAAAACAAATTAATTTATTGAAAAGAATAAGATAAATGAAAAAATTATAAATTATTAATGATGTTTATATAAGTGTCATGTAAAATATTTGTGTCGGTTCTTAGATTTATGCTATTGTTAGTCCGAACTATTGACATTGATTCTGCCATGCTCCGTTTAAATAAGTCTTTCTCATGGAATAAAATTGGGGATTGTCAAAATCAAACTTATGGTTGTTGATATTAGCATGATCCACAAGTGTACTTTTAAATTTTTGTTATCTATTTTTTCACATTGTAATTCATGTTGCCTGAGTCTCTTTTCTAAGTTCTGGCAGGTCTGGCCAATATAAGAGCAATTACAATCCAAACATTTTACTTTACAAACTATATCTTTCTTTTTTGTTAATGGAGTTTCATCTTTAATTTTGGAATATAAAAATTTTAATTGTTTTAATGGAGAAAAAGTAATACGAATATTGTGTTTTTTGAAAAGTCTTTTTGATAATTGGTTAAAATTATTGTCAAGATATGGAAAATTAATGAAAAAAGTTTTTTCAGGAACACTTGTTTTGCCAGGCTCTTCCGGTTTCTTATCAAAAGGTTCAAGTAATTTTGCGACTCTATTTTTAATAATTGGACAAATTAACTTATATGGAAAATTATTGCCAAGTAGGATCGTTTTAACTAATTTTATGTTTGTATCATAAAACAGGGGATCAGATAATAAAATAGCGTGATCTACAAGATTTAGAATGGTAGAAATTTTTATATTGAGAGGAACATGCGAATTAAAATTAATGTATCTCCCGGACCAACTATCTTTTCTGTACCAGTCTGTATAACATACACCGCCTCTATTAATGAGTTTTACGTCAAGAAAATGTAACGTCGAATCATTTTCAAGTTCCTGAGTGAATTGTAAAAAAGAATTGTACTCATTGAATTTGTTGAAAACATTATCTATATCTTTTTATTAAGTAATATTAATGTGTCATCGACATATCTGAAATAAACCATAGGTTTGGAAGGTAAAGAATTTAAGACATGATTTTCCAAATCTTGTAATACTAAATCCGCCAAAACAGGACTTAATGGGCTGCCCATTGGACAACCTCTCTTCATCGTATAATATTTTTTATTAAAAGTGAAATATGATGCTTTTAAAAGTAATTCTATTCCTGAAATAAAAATTTCCATCGGTAAACAAGTGAATTCAACTATTTGCATCCATCTTTTCTTCATAGCTGTAATAATTAGATAATGCGGAAGATTATTAAATAAATTAATGACGTCAAGACTCATAAAGGAACAATCAGGAGGAATTACTTTATGTTTTATATGTTCTATTAACTGGAAAGAGTTATTTAAACGGTATGGAGAATCTATGGTGACATTCTTTAAAATATCTGAAAAATATTTTGCTTAAAAGTAGTATGGCGAATCAATGTAGGAAACAATTGGTCTAAATGGGCAATTAGGTTTATGGATCTTTGGAAGGCAATAGAATTTTGGGGTTAAAGGATGTTGTACTTTTAACTTTAATGATATGGTATTATTAATATGTCCCTTTTTCTCTAATAAATTTATAAATTTAAAAACCTGTCTATGGTGATAGTTGTTCGGATCCGATGCCAATTCTTCATATAGAGATTCATTACTGAGAATTTTCTTTGCTTCTTTATCATATTCCTCTTTTAACAAAACCACTGAAATGTTTCCTTATCTGCCTTACACACTAATAATTTTTGTTATCTTGAAGAAATTTTTTTGTAGCTATGATGTCCCGGTAGATGTAAGAGTATCATTCTTGCACTGAACTTTGTTTTTGTGAGTTTTTTGAAATGTTGTAAATTGTTTCATTAACATAAATCTTATCCGTTCTGAAGGATCAATAGACTGTTATTTAGTTTTTGTATGTTATTGTAATTTTTATTTTTGAATGTTAAATTGTTGGTGATAAATTAGGTAAAACATTTTCGTGCTTGCATTTAATTAAGAAATTCCTTTTGTTAGTAGTCTTGGCTAATGCATTGTATATCAAAAATAAATGAAATTTAAATAAAGTATTAAAGAATGTGTAGTATATAAGTAAACTGTTTTTGAAATTACACTGAAGATGAGACACACCATGGTCTCGAAACGTCTGTAATCATAAAATAAAGTTGTGTTAACAAATCTGAGTGCTGTTTTGTTCATATTAAAATTAATATTCGTTCCACTCATATCATTAAAATTCATAATTTATATAGATATATATATATATATATATATATAATATTGTGGGGATATCAAGCAGGCTGGTTTTGATTTGAAAAAAAAAAAACAAGGGGACATGTCATGTATATTTTTAATATCGAAATATTTTTACAGTTAATAAATTTATATTTTTTTATTATGTTGGAAGTTTTTCTAATTTAGTATATATGTCATAATCATTACAACTCCCACATTGGTGACTCACGACGATGGAGATGAATATAAAGGAGTTTTATTTTTCGAGGATTAAGATTTGACGCAGCACCATAGTCACTGGTCTTCAGAGACGACCATAAGGTACGTCCAGTCCATCCATCATAGTTACGCACTTACTATCTGGATCAGACTTCCGAGGTTACTCATTTGGTATACCCAGACCTCAGTGTCTATTGCTGACAGAATAAAAAAAAAAAGAGTGCGCTAAGGATCACACGCGATTGAAGTAAAACTTTTAATATTGTATGAGTAGGCA
>NW_020539510.1:0-31933 GCF_003426905.1 Ctenocephalides felis
TAAACATTAAGTAATTCTGATATAACTAATACCAATTAGATCGAGGCTGAATCTTAGAAGTTCAACATCGAGGTACAGGAAATTTTCCACATGTTTTTTTTTAGTCAGAACCTTATGCCAGATATGGAGTTGATGCTGACGAAAACTGTCAATTTGAATGACCAGTATTACAACACTGGACTGCTATAATCTGCTTTCCCACCACATTTTTATAACGTGTTTCCCTGTATTTCTTTTTAAACTGTGAGATCAACACTGGGCAGGGAGTGTGTGGGGATATCAAGCAGGCTGGTTTTGATTTGAAAAAAAAAAACAAGGGGACATGTCATGTTATTTTAATATCGAAATATTTTTACAGTTAATAAATTATATTTTTTATTATGTTGGGAGTTTCTAATTTAGTATATTGTCATAATCATTACAACTCCCACAGATATATATATATATATATATATAATATATATAATATTATGATGAATAATTAATCATCAAATACTATTGGGTATAAACAATATGCATTGAATATTCCAGAGTATGAACAGTAACTAATTTACGCCCCAGGTGGGCTCGAGCCACCAACCTTTCGGTTAACAGGCCCGAACGCGCTAGCCAATTGCATATTACATATGATTTGCCACGGGTTTTATCCAGTGCATGTTTGTGTTGGAACCAATGTAGAACATTGTTGTAAATAAATGTTCTCGATCCAATATACAATACTCTAGTAAATAATATTGCTCGAATTTAAAAAATGTCCGGGCTCGTGTAAACTACATATATGATGAATAATATATCATCAAATATATTGGGTATAAAACAAAGGCATTGAATATTCCAGAGTACAAATAATAACTACTTTACGCACCCGGGTGGACTCGAACCACCAACTTTTCGGTTAACAGACGAACGCGCTAGCCAATGCGCCACGGAGGCTCTTATCGCCCTTGATAATAGTATGAGTAAATTATTTATAGCATGAAAATAATTATAATTATTGAACAATAATGAGTATAAACAACAATTATTCTTATACCCAATAAACTACATAATCTGTAAACCACGGCGCAACCAGTGCCCAATACCTGTCCATACATCGCGCTCGATTCACTTCACACACAAATAGTTAACATTTACTTTACTCCTATAAACTACACAAACTATACAAGTCTAGTTTACTTTCGGTTTGAGTGGCAGCCTCTGAAACGCTGTACCCCCATGTAATAAATAAGTATGTGCTCGAATTTAAAGAAACGTCCGGCCTCGTCCGGGATTTGAATTCGGGACCTCCCGCACCCTAAGCGGAAAATCACACCCCTAGACCAATGAGCCACGCGGTATACTCAATAAACACATTTTACACATGATTTTCACATCTCAATAAACACATTTTACACACGATTTGCCCACTGCGTTTTGTGTGTTGGATCCAATGTACAACATTGTAGTAAATAATACGCACTCGTATTTAAAGAAATACCCGGGCTCGCCCGGGATTGAAACCGGACCTCCCGCACCCAAAGCGGGAATCATACTCCTAAACCAACGCGCCACGGAGGCTCTTATCGCGCTGTTGATAATAGTAGGAGTAAATTATATAGCATAACAATAATCATAATTATTGAACAATAATGGGTATGAATAACAATTATTGTACGCCTCCGGGTAGGTTCAATCACCCAACCTTTCGGTTATTAAACTTTAAATATTACTAATGAAAAGGCGTTTGTTCGTTACTTAATTAACTAACCTATATTTACCTTTAATAATCACTTATCCTAAAACATTGCTTATTCTAACATGGAACTTATATCTACACTAATCTGTAACCCATGCTACATCCAATGTACAAACATTGTAGTAAATAATATGTGCTCGAATTTAAGAAAAGTTCGGGCTCGTCCGGAGTTTAAACCTGGGACCTCCCGCACCCTAAGCGGAAATCATACTCCTAGACCAACGAGCCACGCGGTATACTCAATAAACACATTTTACATATGATTTGCCACTTACGTTTATTATCTAAGCCAAAATCATACCCTAGACCAACGAGCCACGGGTTCTATCCAGTGCGTGATTGTGTTGGATCCAATGTACAACATTGTAGTAAATAATATGTTCTCGATCCAATATACAATACTGTAGTAAATAATATGTGCTCGAATTTAAAGAAATGTCCGGGCTCGTGCAAATTATATATATGATGAATAATATAATCATCAAATATTATTGAGTATAAAACAATATGTATAAACAGTAACTACTTCACGCCCCCGGGTGGGCTCGAACCACCAACGCTTCTTGATAATAGTAGGAGTAAATTATATATAGCATAAACAATAATTATGATTATTGAACAATAATGGGTATAAACAACAATTATTGTTATACCCAATAAACTACACTAATCTGTAACCCACGGCGCAACCAGTGCCCAATACCTGTCCATACATCGGGCCCGATTCACTTCACACACAAATAGTTAACATTTACTTCACTCCTAAACTATACAAACTATACAAAGTCTACTTTCGGTTTGAGTGACAGCTTCTGAAACGCTGTACCCCCATGTAATAAATAATATGCCCTCGAATTGAAAGAAATGCCCGCGCTCGTCCAGGATTTGAACCCGGGACCTCCCCCACCCAAAGCGGAAATCATACCCCTAGACCAACGAACCACATGTTCTACCCAGTGCGTGTTTGTGTTGCATCCAATGTACAACATTGTAGTAAATAATAGGCAGTCGAATTCAAAGAAATGCCTAGATTATGTGCTCGAATTTAAAGAAATGTCCGGGCTCGTGTAAACTACATATATGATGGATAATATAATCATCAAATACTATTGGGTATAAACATTATGCATTGAATATTCCAGAGAACAAATATTAACTACTTTACGCTCCCGGGTGGGCTCGAACCACCAACCTTTCGGTTAACAGCCGAACGCGCTAGCCAATTGCGCCACGGAGGCTCTTATCGCTTCTTGATAATAGTATGAGTAAATTATTTATAGCATGAACAATAATTATAATTATTGAACAATAATGAGTATAAACAACAATTATTCTTATACCCAATAAACTACGCTAATCTGTAACCCACGGCGCAACCAGTGCCCAATACCTGTCCATACATCGCGCTCGATTCACTTCACACACAAATAGTTAACATTTACTTCACTCCTATAAACTATACAAACTATACAAAGTCTACTTTCGGTTTGAGTGACAGCCTCTGAACGCTGTACCCCCATGTAATAAATAATATGTGCTCGAATTTAAAGAAAAGTCCGGACTCGTCCGGGATTTGAACCCGGGACCTCCGCAGCCTAAGCGGAAATCATACCCCTAGACAACTTTTGGATTTGCCACTTACGTTTAATATCTAAGCCGAAATCATAACCCTAGACCAACATGCCACGGTTTTATCCAGTGCATGTTTGTGTTCGAACCAATGTACAACATTGTTGTAAATAATATGTTCTCGATCCAATATACAATACTGTAGTAAATAATATGTGCTCGAATTTAAAGAAATGTCCGGGCTCGTGCAAATTATATATATGATGAATAATATAATCATCAAATACTATTGGGTATAAACAATATGCATTGAATATTCCAGTGTATAAACAGTAACTACTTTACGCCCCCGGGTGGGCTCGAACCACCAACCTTTCGGTTAACAGCCGAACGCGCTAGCCAATTGCGCCACGGAGGCTCTTATCGCGCTGTTGATAATAGTAGGAGTAAATTATATATAGCATAAACAATAATTATAATTATTGAACAATAATGGGTATGAATAACAATTATTGTACGCCCCCGGTGGGTTCAATCCACCAACCTTTCGGTTAAACTTTAAATATTACTAATGAAAAGGCGTTTGTTTGTTACTTAATTAAATAACCTATATTTACATTTAATAATCACTTATCCTAAAACATTGCTTATTCTAACATGGAACTTATATCTACACTAATCTGTAACCCATGCTGCATCCAATGTACAACATTGTAGTAAATAATATGTGCTCGAATTTAAAGAAAAGTCAGGGCTTGTCCGGAATTTGAACCCGGGACCTCCCGCACCCTAAGCGGAAATCATACTCCTAGACCAACGAGCCACGCGGTATACTCAATAAACACATTTTACATATGATTTGCCACTTACGTTTATTATCTAAGCCAAAATCATACCCCTAGACCAACGAGCCACGGGTTCTATCCAGTGCGTGATTGTGTTGGAACCAATGTACAACATTGTTGTAAATAATATGTTCTCGATCCAATATACAATACTGTAGTAAATAATATGTGCTCGAATTTAAAGAAATGTCCGGGCTCGTGTAAACTACATATATGATGAATAATATAACCATCAACTACTATTGTGTATAAACAATATGCATTGAATATTCCAGAGTATAAATAATAACTACTTTACGCCCCCGGGTGGGCTCGAACCACCAACCTTTCGGTTAACATCCGAATATTCACATTTAATAATAACTTATCCTAAAACATTGCTTATTATAACATGGAACTTATATCTACACTAATCTGTAACCCATGTTGCATCCAATGTACAACATTGTAGTAAATAATATGTGCTCGAATTTAAAGAAAAGTCCGGGCTCGTCCGGGATTTGAACCCGGGACCTCTTGCACTTTAGCGGAAATCATACTCCTAGACCAACGAGCCACGCGGTATATTCAATAACACCAATTGTAGTAAATAATAGGCACTCAAATTTAAAGAAATATCAGGGCTCGTCCGGGATTTGAACCCGGGACCTTCCGCACCCAAAGCGGGAATCATACCCCTAGACCAACGAGCCACGGGTCGTACCCACTGCGTTTTTGTGTTGCATCCAATGTACAACATGCCACGGGTTCTAGTCACTAAACACATTTTACACATGATTTACCACTTACGTTTTATATCTAAGCCGAAATCATAACCCTAGAAAAACAAGCCACGGGTTTTATCCAGTGCATGTTAGTGTTGGAACCAATGCAGAACATTGTTGTAAATAATATGTTCTCGATCCAATATACAATACTGTAGTAAATAATATGTGCTCGAATTTAAAGAAATGTCCAGGCTCGTGCAAATTATATATATATATATTAATTGTTTAATATAAACAAAACAGCACTCAGATTTGTTTAACACAACTTTATTTTATGATTACAGACGTTTCGAGACCATGGTGTGTCTCATCTTCAGTGTAATTTCAAAAACAGTTACTTATATACTACACATTCTTTAATACTTTATTTAAATTTCATTTAATTTTTGATATACAAAAAACACCAACTATTCCTTGCAATGCTTGACACAGTACTAAAGAAACATATAACACTTACAGAAATATTCTAAACAAATTTGAAGTACTTTCTAGATGGAGACAGAGAGGGTATCATTATAATGTAAACAAAAGGAGTGCTATCGCATACAAAAATCGATAAAAATGAAAAACAAATTAATTTATTGAAAAGAATAAGATAAATGAAAAAATTTATAAATTATTAATGATGTTTATATAAGTGTCATGTAAAATATTTGTGTCGGTTCTTAGATTTATGCTATTGTTAGTCCGAACTATTGACATTGATTCTGCCATGCTCCGTTTAAATAAGTCTTTCTCATGGAATAAAATTTGGGGATTGTCAAAATCAAACTTATGGTTGTTGATATTAGCATGATCCACAAGTGTACTTTTAAATTTTTTGTTATCTATTTTTTCACATTGTAATTCATGTTGCCTGAGTCTCTTTTCTAAGTTCTGGCAGGTCTGGCCAATATAAGAGCAATTACAATCCAAACATTTTACTTTACAAACTATATCTTTCTTTTTTGTTAATGGAGTTTCATCTTTAATTTTGGAATATAAAAATTTTAATTGTTTTAATGGAGAAAAAGTAATACGAATATTGTGTTTTTTGAAAAGTCTTTTTGATAATTGGTTAAAATTATTGTCAAGATATGGAAAATTAATGAAAAAAGTTTTTTCAGGAACACTTGTTTTGCCAGGCTCTTCCGGTTTCTTATCAAAAGGTTCAAGTAATTTTGCGACTCTATTTTTAATAATTGGACAAATTAACTTATATGGAAAATTATTGCCAAGTAGGATCGTTTTAACTAATTTTATGTTTGTATCATAAAACAGGGGATCAGATAATAAAATAGCGTGATCTACAAGATTTAGAATGGTAGAAATTTTTATATTGAGAGGAACATGCGAATTAAAATTAATGTATCTCCCGGACCAACTATCTTTTCTGTACCAGTCTGTATAACATACACCGCCTCTATTAATGAGTTTTACGTCAAGAAAATGTAACGTCGAATCATTTTCAAGTTCCTGAGTGAATTGTAAAAAAGAATTGTACTCATTGAATTTGTTGAAAACATTATCTATATCTTTTTTATTAAGTAATATTAATGTGTCATCGACATATCTGAAATAAACCATAGGTTTGGAAGGTAAAGAATTTAAGACATGATTTTCCAAATCTTGTAAT
Source organism: Ctenocephalides felis (assembly GCF_003426905.1). Classification (NCBI taxonomy): domain Eukaryota; kingdom Metazoa; phylum Arthropoda; class Insecta; order Siphonaptera; family Pulicidae; genus Ctenocephalides; species Ctenocephalides felis. The sequence continues at coordinate 6,532 of NW_020539510.1, forward strand.
ACTAAATCCGCCAAAACAGGACTTAATGGGCTGCCCATTGGACAACCTCTCTTCATCGTATAATATTTTTTATTAAAAGTGAAATATGATGCTTTTAAAAGTAATTCTATTCCTGAAATAAAAATTTCCATCGGTAAACAAGTGAATTCAACTATTTGCATCCATCTTTTCTTCATAGCTGTAATAATTAGATAATGCGGAAGATTATTAAATAAATTAATGACGTCAAGACTCATAAAGGAACAATCAGGAGGAATTACTTTATGTTTTATATGTTCTATTAACTGGAAAGAGTTATTTAAACGGTATGGAGAATCTATGGTGACATTCTTTAAAATATCTGAAAAATATTTTGCTTAAAAGTAGTATGGCGAATCAATGTAGGAAACAATTGGTCTAAATGGGCAATTAGGTTTATGGATCTTTGGAAGGCAATAGAATTTTGGGGTTAAAGGATGTTGTACTTTTAACTTTAATGATATGGTATTATTAATATGTCCCTTTTTCTCTAATAAATTTATAAATTTAAAAACCTGTCTATGGTGATAGTTGTTCGGATCCGATGCCAATTCTTCATATAGAGATTCATTACTGAGAATTTTCTTTGCTTCTTTATCATATTCCTCTTTTAAAAAAACCACTGAAATGTTTCCTTTATCTGCCTTACACACTAATAATTGTTTGTTATCTTGAAGAAATTTTTTTGTAGCTATGATGTCCCGGTAGATGTAAGATGTATCATTCTTGCACTGTACTTTGTTTTTGTGAGTTTTTTGAAATGTTGTAAATTGTTTCATTAACATAAATCTTATCCGTTCTGAAGGATCAATAGACTGTTATTTAGTTTTTGTATGTTATTGTAATTTTTATTTTTGAATGTTAAATTGTTGGTGATAAAATTAGGTAAAACATTTTCGTGCTTGCATTTAATTAAGAAATTCCTTTTGTTAGTAGTCTTGGCTAATGCATTGTATATCAAAAATTAAATGAAATTTAAATAAAGTATTAAAGAATGTGTAGTATATAAGTAACTGTTTTTGAAATTACACTGAAGATGAGACACACCATGGTCTCGAAACGTCTGTAATCATAAAATAAAGTTGTGTTAAACAAATCTGAGTGCTGTTTTGTTCATATTAAACAATTAATATTCGTTCCACTCATATCATAAAATTCTATAATATATATATATATATATATATATATATATATATATATATATATATATTGTGGGGATATCAAGCAGGCTGGTTTTGATTTGAAAAAAAAAACAAGGGGACATGTCATGTATATTTTTAATATCGAAATATTTTTACAGTTAATAAATTTATATTTTTTTATTATGTTGGAAGTTTCTAATTTAGTATATTGTCATAATCATTACAACTCCCACATTGGTGACTCACGACGATGGAGATGAATATAAAGGAGTTTTATTTTTCGAGGATTTAAGAATTTGACGCAGCACCATAGTCACTGGTCTTCAGAGACGACCTATAAGGTACGTCCAGTCCAATCCATCATAGTTAACGCACTTACTATCTGGATCAGACTTCCGAGGTTACTCATTTGGTATACCCAGACCTCAGTGTCTATTGCTGACAGAATAAATAATTTGGAGCCTGAACTTTTCATTGGAATGCAATTCAACCTCTCTTTCTCTGTTAACTCAACAAATCGTCTTATAATGCTACCTCCCATTATCGGTGACAACGACGAGTCAAAACAAAATTTGACATAATTTATTGGATTCCACAATTCTGGACTCTTATGTCAAAGAAACCAATGATCCTGATTTGGATAAAGAGCCAACTTCTTCCTCTGATCGGAACTCATCAGATACGAATGCAACGCTTGCAGAAATGGAAACTGTACCCATAAATTATGCATTCTAAACATTAAGTAATTCTGATATAACTAATACCAATTAGATCGAGGCTGAATCTTAGAAGTTCACCGACATCGAGGTACAGGAAATTTTCCACATGTTTTTTTTTAGTCAGAACCTTATGCAGAATATGGAGTTGATGCTGACGAAACATGTCAATTTGTAATGTACCAGTATAACAACACTGGACTGCTATAATCTGCTTTCCCACCACATTTTTATAACGTGTTTCCCTGTATTTTCTTTTTAAACTGTGAGATCAACACTGGGCAGGGAGTGTGTGGGGATATCAAGCAGGCTGGTTTTGATTTGAAAAAAAAAACAAGGGGACATGTCATGTATATTTTTAATATCAAAATATTTTTACAGTTAATAAATTTATATTTTTTTATTATGTTGGGAGTTTCTAATTTAGTATATTGTCATAATCATTACAACTCCCACATATATATATATATATATATATATATATATGATGAATAATATAATCATCAAATACTATTGGGTATAAACAATATGCATTGAATATTCCAGAGTATGAACAGTAACTAATTTACGCCCCCAGGTGGGCTCGAGCCACCAACCTTTCGGTTAACAGCCGAACGCGCTAGCCAATTGCATATTACATATGATTTGCCACGGGTTTTATCCAGTGCATGTTTGTGTTGGAACCAATGTAGAACATTGTTGTAAATAATATGTTCTCGATCCAATATACAATACTCTAGTAAATAATATGTGCTCGAATTTAAAAAAATGTCCGGGCTCGTGTAAACTACATATATGATGAATAATATAATCATCAAATACTATTGGGTATAAACAATATGCATTGAATATTCCAGAGTACAAATAATAACTACTTTACGCTCCCGGGTGGACTCGAACCACCAACTTTTCGGTTAACAGACGAACGCGCTAGCCAATTGCGCCACGGAGGCTCTTATCGCTTCTTGATAATAGTATGAGTAAATTATTTATAGCATGAACAATAATTATAATTATTGAACAATAATGAGTATAAACAACAATTATTCTTATACCCAATAAACTACACTAATCTGTAACCCACGGCGCAACCAGTGCCCAATACCTGTCCATACATCGCGCTCGATTCACTTCACACACAAATAGTTAACATTTACTTTACTCCTATAAACTACACAAACTATACAAAGTCTACTTTCGGTTTGAGTGGCAGCCTCTGAAACGCTGTACCCCCATGTAATAAATAATATGTGCTCGAATTTAAAGAAACGTCCGGCCTCGTCCGGGATTTGAATTCGGGACCTCCCGCACCCTAAGCGGAAATCACACCCCTAGACCAATGAGCCACGCGGTATACTCAATAAACACATTTTACACATGATTTTCACATCTCAATAAACACATTTTACACACGATTTGCCCACTGCGTGTTTGTGTTGGATCCAATGTACAACATTGTAGTAAATAATACGCACTCGTATTTAAAGAAATACCCGGGCTCGCCCGGGATTTGAACCCGGGACCTCCCGCACCCAAAGCGGGAATCATACTCCTAAACCAACGCGCCACGGAGGCTCTTATCGCGCTGTTGATAATAGTAGGAGTAAATTATATATAGCATAACCAATAATTATAATTATTGAACAATAATGGGTATGAATAACAATTATTGTACGCCTCCGGGTAGGTTCAATCCACCAACCTTTCGGTTAAACTTTAAATATTACTAATGAAAAGGCGTTTGTTCGTTACTTAATTAACTAACCTATATTTACATTTAATAATCACTTATCCTAAAACATTGCTTATTCTAACATGGAACTTATATCTACACTAATCTGTAACCCATGCTACATCCAATGTACAACATTGTAGTAAATAATATGTGCTCGAATTTAAAGAAAAGTTCGGGCTCGTCCGGAGTTTAAACCCGGGACCTCCCGCACCCTAAGCGGAAATCACACTCCTAGACCAACGAGCCACGCGGTATACTCAATAAACACATTTTACATATGATTTGCCACTTACGTTTATTATCTAAGCCAAAATCATACCCCTAGACCAACGAGCCACGGGTTCTATCCAGTGCGTGATTGTGTTGGATCCAATGTACAACATTGTAGTAAATAATATGTTCTCGATCCAATATACAATACTGTAGTAAATAATATGTGCTCGAATTTAAAGAAATGTCCGGGCTCGTGCAAATTATATATATGATGAATAATATAATCATCAAATATTATTGAGTATAAACAATATGTATAAACAGTAACTACTTTACGCCCCCGGGTGGGCTCGAACCACCAACGCTTCTTGATAATAGTAGGAGTAAATTATATATAGCATAAACAATAATTATGATTATTGAACAATAATGGGTATAAACAACAATTATTGTTATACCCAATAAACTACACTAATCTGTAACCCACGGCGCAACCAGTGCCCAATACCTGTCCATACATCGGGCCCGATTCACTTCACACACAAATAGTTAACATTTACTTCACTCCTAAACTATACAAACTATACAAAGTCTACTTTCGGTTTGAGTGACAGCTTCTGAAACGCTGTACCCCCATGTAATAAATAATATGCCCTCGAATTGAAAGAAATGCCCGCGCTCGTCCAGGATTTGAACCCGGGACCTCCCCCACCCAAAGCGGAAATCATACCCCTAGACCAACTTTCGGATTTACCACTTACGTTTAATATCTAAGCCGAAATCATAACCCTAGACCAACAAGCCACGGGTTTTATCCAGTTGCATGTTTGTGTTGGAACCAATGTACAACATTGTTGTAAATAATATATTCTCCATCCAATATACAATACTGTAGTAAATAATATGTGCTCGAATTTAAAGAAATGTCCGGGCTCGTGCAAATTATATATGATGAATAATATAATCATCAAATACTATTGGGTATAAACAATATGCATTGAATATTCCAGTGTATAAACAGCAACTACTTTACGCCCCCGGGTGGGCTCGAACCACCAATGTTTCGGTTAACAGCCAAACGCGCTAGCCAACTGCGCCACGGAGGCTCTTATCGCGCTGTTGATAATAGTAGGAGTAAATTATATATAGCATAAACAATAATTATAATTTTACACATAAACAATAAACACATTTTACACATGATTTGCCACTTACGTTTAAAATCTTAGCCGAAATCATAACCCTAGACCAACAAGCCACGGGTTTTATCCAGTGCATGTTTGTTTTGGAACCAATGTACAACATTGTTGTAAATAATATGCTCTCGATCCAATATACAATACTGTAGTAAATAATATGTGCTCGAATTTAAATAATAAAATCATCAAATACTATTGGGTATAAAGAATATGCATTGAATATTCCGGAGTATAAATAATAACTACTTTACGCCCCCGGGTGGTCTCGAACCACCAACCTTTCGGTTAACAGCCGAACGCGCTAGCCAATTGCGCCACGGAGGCTCTTATCGCTTCTTGATAATAGTAGGAGTAAATTATATATAGCATAAACAATAATTATAATTATTGAACAATAATGGGTATAAACTCACGGTATAAACACGGTATAAATATGTGCTCGAATTTAAAGAAACGTCCGGCCTCGTCCGGGATTTGAATCCGGGACCTCCCGCACCCTAAGCGGAAAACACACCCCTAGACCAATGAGCCACGCGGTATACTCAATAAACATTTTACACATGATTTTCACATCTCAATAAACACATTTTACACATGATTTGCCCACTGCGTGTTTGTGTTGGATCCAATGTACAACATTGTAGTAAATAATACGCACTCGTATTTAAAGAAATATCCGGGCTCGCCCGGGATTTGAACCCGGGACCTCCCGCACCCAAAGCGGGAATCATACTCCTAGACCAACGCGCCACGGAGGCTCTTATCGCGCTGTTGATAATAGTAGGAGTAAATTATATATAGCATAACCAATAATTATAATTATTGAACAATAATGGGTATGAATAACAATTATTGTACGCCTCCGGGTAGGTTCAATCCACCAACCTTTCGGTTAAACTTTAAATATTACTAATGAAAAGGCGTTTGTTCGTTACTTAATTAACTAACCTATATTTACATTTAATAATCACTTATCCTAAAACATTGCTTATTCTAACATGGAACTTATATCTACACTAATCTGTAACCCATGCTGCATCCAATGTACAACATTGTAGTAAATAATATGTGCTCGAATTTAAAGAAAATTTCGGGCTCGTCCGGAGTTTAAACCCGGGACCTCCCGCACCCACGCGGTATACTCAATAAACACATTTTACATATGATTTGCCACTTACGTTTATTATCTAAGCCAAAATCATACCCCTAGACCAACGAGCCACGGGTTCTATCCAGTGCGTGATTGTGTTGGATCCAATGTACAACATTGTAGTAAATAATATGTTCTCGATCCAATATACAATACTGTAGTAAATAATATGTGCTCGAATTTAAAGAAATGTCCGGGCTCGTGCAAATTATATATATGATGAATAATATAATCATCAAATATTATTGAGTATAAACAATATGTATAAACAGTAACTACTTTACGCCCCCGGGTGGGCTCGAACCACCAACGCTTCTTGATAATAGTAGGAGTAAATTATATATAGCATAAACAATAATTATGATTATTGAACAATAATGGGTATAAACAACAATTATTGTTATACCCAATAAACTACACTAATCTGTAACCCACGGCGCAACCAGTGCCCAATACCTGTCCATACATCGGGCCCGATTCACTTCACACACAAATAGTTAACATTTACTTCACTCCTAAACTATACAAACTATACAAAGTCTACTTTCGGTTTGAGTGACAGCTTCTGAAACGCTGTACCCCCATGTAATAAATAATATGCCCTCGAATTGAAAGAAATGCCCGCGCTCGTCCAGGATTTGAACCCGGGACCTCCCCCACCCAAAGCGGAAATCATACCCCTAGACCAACTTTCGGATTTACCACTTACGTTTAATATCTAAGCCGAAATCATAACCCTAGACCAACAAGCCACGGGTTTTATCCAGTTGCATGTTTGTGTTGGAACCAATGTACAACATTGTTGTAAATAATATATTCTCCATCCAATATACAATACTGTAGTAAATAATATGTGCTCGAATTTAAAGAAATGTCCGGGCTCGTGCATATTATATATGATGAATAATATAATCATCAAATACTATTGGGTATAAACAATATGCATTGAATATTCCAGTGTATAAACAGTAACTACTTTACGCCCCCGGGTGGGCTCGAACCACCAATGTTTCGGTTAACAGCCAAACGCGCTAGCCAACTGCGCCACGGAGGCTCTTATCGCGCTGTTGATAATAGTAGGAGTAAATTATATATAGCATAAACAATAATTATAATTTTACACATAAACAATAAACACATTTTACACATGAATTGCCACTTACGTTTAAAATCTTAGCCGAAATCATAACCCTAGACCAACAAGCCACGGGTTTTATCCAGTGCATGTTTGTTTTGGAACCAATGTACAACATTGTTGTAAATAATATGCTCTCGATCCAATATACAATACTGTAGTAAATAATATGTGCTCGAATTTAAATAATATAATCATCAAATACTATTGGGTATAAAGAATATGCATTGAATATTCCGGAGTATAAATAATAACTACTTTACGCCCCCGGGTGGTCTCGAACCACCAACCTTTCGGTTAACAGCCGAACGCGCTCTTATCGCTTCTTGATAATAGTAGGAGTAAATTATATATAGCATAAACAATAATTATAATTATTGAACAATAATGGGTATAAACTCACGGTATAAACACGGTATAAATATGTGCTCGGATTCAAAGAAACGTCCGGCCTCGTCCGGGATTTGAACCCGGGACCTCCCGCACCCTAAGCGGAAATCACACCCCTAGACCAACGAGCCACGCGGTATACTTAATAAACACATTTTACACATGATTTTCACATCTCAATAAACACATTTTACACATGATTTGCCCACTGCGTGTTTGTATTGGATCCAATGTACAACATTGTAGTAAATAATACGCACTCGTATTTAAAGAAATATCCGGGCTCGCCCGGGATTAAAACCCGGGACCTCCCGCACCCAAAGCGGGAATCATACTCCTAGACTACATTCATTTTCTAGTTTACTTATTTCTTATTAAATATTTCAAAATGGTTGTTACACGGAGCCAAGTGCCAAGTCAGTCCTTAGATACAAGTGTCTCAGTTTTGGACGACTCAATTGATTTAAATTCTACTGTTCTTTGCTCAAATTGTTTTCATTTACAATCTCTTGTTCACGAAAGAGATATTAAAATTTATAGGCTGATAAAAGAATTGTCTGAGGTTAAGTTAGGGAACCAGACTCTTCAGCTCAGGATTACTGGTGTTAGTTTCGTATTAGGGAATATGAGCTCTTGAGGTTCAGTTTTCAAAGAGTCGTCCACATTTTCACGTTCTTTTTCAAAACTCTGTAATGAGTTATCTGGTTTAATAAAAAAAACGGAACATAGATTTGAAACAGCTTAGGGATGAATTTACCAAATTAAGGTCCAAAGCAAAGCACCTCGAGCAACGCGTTAATAATGATTTGTTAGGTTCTATTAAGAACAGTAAAATTTTGTTCCTTTCCGATAGCCACGGCAGAGGGTGGTCAGAATGCTAGAGAGAATTGCTTGGACGAAAATTTGATATATTCAGCATAGTCAAGCCGGGGGCCGGATTTGCTGGCGTGGTTGGGGATATCGAGAGTCTGGTATCTGACTTTGGTCCGAGTGACCATGTTGTTGTTCTGGCTGGAACGAATGACGATTCGTCCAATTACGCTATTTGTAGCGCTTTGGAAAAGGCTCGTCGTTCATGTCAAAAGAAAAACCTTTGTTTGATGACAATTCCATACAGATACGACGACGTGCGTTGCAACGGGCTGATTTCCGATGCCAATTGCTGGATCAACCGAGACTACGGTCAAGGAAAGTTCAGTAATCTTCGGGTTCTTGATGTCAACAGGCATGTTGGTTTATCCGATTACACCAGGCATGGCTTACATTTTCTTTTCAACGGGAAAAGAAAATTATGTAGGGTTTTAGCTAACGAGTTGTTGAGTGTCAAGGCTGTGGCGGGAATGAAACCTTCGGTTTCTAATTCCTTTCGTGCCTAAAGTTGTTAACAAATATGCAATTATTTTTCAAAACATACAAAAACTATCCAATAAACTTAATCAATTAGAAGTAGTTATAGATAATTATAAACCCCAAATATTATGTTTTGCTGAACACTGGTTAAATAAGTCGGATCTTGAATTAATTAAAATTAAAGGCTATAATTTATCTTCTGATTTCTGTCGAACTCAATATGGCCACGGAGGTGTGTGCATTTTTGTAAGTGATTTCATTCGTTTTAAACCCGTTTATACTAATACTCTTCAAGTAGAAAAACTTTTTGAATATTGTGCTGTTGAAATTAATCTCTCAAATGACGTCGTGTGTCTTATATGCGTTTATCGATCACCTGACCAGAATGTTGATATGTTCATCTCCTGATGTACGAATTGATTCATAACCTTTTTGATAAATATTCCAAAATCATTGTTTGCGGCGATTTTAATATACACTTTGATAAGCAATCAAGTCATTCATTGAATTCAATTTGAATATGCAGTCTTTTGGTTTAACTCGTACTATACATGAACCTACTCGTTTTTCGCATCAATCTTCTTCTTGCATTGATAATTTCTTCACCAATTTAAAAGACTTTGATTCGCGTGTTATAAATACCACTCTTTCAGACCATCGAGGCATAATATTAAATTTTTGTAATTTTTCAACTTCTAAATCTACCTTTATCTTACACAAACGTTACTTTGATGAATCAAATAAATTGATTTTCAAATGTCTTTTGGAAAAGGAATCATGGACCTTGCTTAACAAGTCCAAAGACTCAAATACAATGTTCGACAACTTTATTTCTACATTTTACTTCAACTTTAATCAAGCTTTTCCTCTCATTAAGAAAACCGTTTGCCCAAAAAATAATACTTCAACTCCTTGGCTAACTAAAGGGTTGAGAATTTCACTTAAAAGATTAGCATTTCTTAAGAGATTATCGGTACATAATGATAACATGGCTTTTATAATTTATTTTTTGAAATATAGGGCAACTTTAAATGATCTAATCAATTTAGCGAAGATCAAATACAACGAAAACTTGATTTTTAACTCAGCTAATAAACAGAAAACAATTTGGTCCTTAATTAACTCGGAATCAACACGAAAACTAAATCTTCACAGATTGATTGTCTTACAATTAACGGCGACAAGATTATTGATAAGGTAGTCATATCTAATAAATTTAATCACTTTTTTGTCACCGAAGCGTCTAAATTAACAAGCGCAATCAACTCGATCACCACTAGTTCGACTAAATCTTTATCCGCGCGAAATAATTCTACATTCGTTCTTTATCCTGTAAATTTAGAAGAACTAAAGCAAACCTTTCTATCGATAAAAGTTACTAGTTCAGCGGGTCCGGATCAGATACCTAGTCTTATTCTTAAAGAATTCTATCCCTTTTTCATAGATAAATTTATGTTATGTTTCTGGAAAGTTACCACAATAAATTAAAGAGCATGTTTTTAGAACGCAAATACTGCAGACGGCTGGACAAAGCAATTGACAGTCTTTTAAATATTGAGAAGGATGCATTTCACAAGAAAAACCGAAGACTGATTGGCAATGCTATATCAATATGAAGTTTGAAGATTTTATGTAGTAATGTAAAAAGCTGTTGCCCTTATGGCCATGTTATTACCCGTTAATCCGTTAAATATTTAATATTGTTATTTTCAGCGTACCATTGCATAATTAAGGGTTATATACCATAACGAAAAATAATTATTTTTTAATAAAATGTGTGTTATATATTTAATATTTTAATTTTCAGCACCCCAAAGTAAAATTAAGTTTGTACCTCATGTGGTACAATTGCGATTGGTGAGACAGTCGAGCGTGGGCCACCGGTGGTACACGCCGCCCGATGGCACAGTCTAGCTAGAGACAGTTCAGTGTGGTACACCGGTGGTACACACCGACGTGAACGTGTAAAATCAAAACAATACCCAGAGCACCATACTGGTGTATCTATTCTAGAGGATTTGGGGATCGGTGTGGTTTCCCAAGTTGCATTGGATTATATGCACATGGTGTGTTTGGGGGTGACAAAGCGCCTAATTGCTCTCTTACGGAAGAACAAAAAAGGAATATGAACAATTATATAATAAAGCACAGAAAGTTGCTCCCTTCGGAATTTTCCAGATTGCCTAGAAGACTAGAGGATCACAAACATTGGAAGGCCACTGAATACAGACAATTTTTGTTAGATTCTGGATGAGTAGTTTTAGAGACCTGTATTAAGTAACCAATTGTTTTTAAATTTTCTGCATTTTAGTTTAGGCATTAGAATTCTATGTGATACAGAGGCATGTCTCCACTGAAATAGTTTGGCAGGGGACTTGTTAAAACTTTTTGTTATTAATTATTCTGATTTATATGGATCAGATAAATTAACATTCAATGTTCATAATATAATCCATTTAGCTGATGAAGTCAAGAAGTTTGGTTGTTTATTAGACAAATTTAGTTGTTTTCCATTTGAAAATTATTTCAGAAGTGTGGAAAATAAGATTCAAGATTCACTCAAACCCTTGCAACAATTAGTAAACAGAATGTGGGAAGAAACAACTAATAAAAGCAGAAGTGAATTTATTCAAATCAAGAGTTTTCCAGTAATACACCGGAAAAACATTAGAAATAGAGAAGATTTAATTTAAAAAAAATTCTATAAGTAATATAGCTTCAAATAACTGTTGTTTAACAACCGAGAATAAAATAGTTTTAATAAATAAAATTTGTGATGTTGATAAAATATTGTGTTCGGAAGCGGCGATGACAAAATCATTATTTTTAAAACCATTCGACTCGAAACTATTCAATATTCATGTTTTTGACCCAAAAATTATGAATGATGTGACAATATCTGTGAAGGAAATAAAACAAAAATGTGTAACTCTCCAACTGAATCCAATTATGTGGCTATTCTTTTACTGCATCAGTAATTTGTATTTATGGAACTAATAGTTCTTATAGCTTTATGTAATAATGCTATTTGTAATAATGCTGAAACGTAAGAAATTATAATATTTTCTTACAAAAATTCATGATTTTTATTGATATGTATAGCGTATTATTAAAATTACATATATAATTTTATTTGAAAACTATTTCTTCGTTTCTATTATTATAGTTTTTATTTTTCTAGCATTCTTAAATAAAATGGCGGGAGCTGTGAGGAATTTCACGCTAGTGAGGGAAATACCGAAAGAGATATTGATAATATTAACAGACTGCCACACCGAGTCCCATTGGGAAGATAGGCTTGTGTAAGTAATTTAAATCCACTTTTTATTCTTCAGGACATGTGTATAATTAGAACATTCTTATTATTATAGCTCGAGTGCAAAATCGAGACCAACGAAATTAGGAGATGTTTCGGTGACATCGTTTCTTTGTCACACGGTTTTGTTGTGTGGGGTGTCGGAGCATAACAAAGGTATATATTTCCTTTTATGTATGTGTATATATATATATATATATATATATATATATATATATATATAAACTATCAAGATACATTTCCTAGGCCTTCAAAGGATCAGTTTTTATACTTACACCCACCTCCGTTTTTTGGACCTCAGTTTTTTCCTGTTCTTCATCATGGTTCTTCGCATCGGAATGGATTTCACCCTTTCGGCTTTCATCCACGGTATTGTGTTCAAGAACATCTTCCTCCGCCTTCGTTTCAAAATTACTCTGGGCCTGCTGTTCCTGCTGTTCCTGCTCCATCTACTGATCAGCTGTCCTTCTTTAACTTTATTGAGTTACATTATGGATACCACACCAGGGTAAAACTCTCCACATTTTCTTCTTTAAATTTAAAATTGATCAATGCTATCACTAAACAAAATTTTCTTTTACGTTGCCGAAAATACAAATTGATTCCTAAGTTTTTTGACACTAAATCATTACTTTTTAAGTTTAATCATTTAACATCTCCTTCCTTTAACAAAAAGTTATGCAACATTAGTTTTGAAGCTATGTCTCTTGAAATAAAGAATAGTTTTTCCTACATTTCCTCTATCAAATCTAAAATTGAAAATTTTAAAAATGTTTTAACCTCTATTTTAGAACCTCTTATTTTAGAAAATTTTCTAGAATTTGAGAATTTAAAATATGACAGAATTTCTACAAAATTAAAATTGGCTCACATGAAAAATTTGACAAGCTTTTGGATAATTTTAATAAATCTAATGTACCTTTGATAAGTGAAAATTTGATAGATAAATGGCTCAAAAACTATTCCAACACTCCTATCCCTTCAAACTTGAAGTACATTTTTGCCCTTGGTCCTAAATTTTCCCTTCCGCCTCTCAAATCAAATTTTAATTTTATAAAGGTACTTAGTAATTTGGAGTTTGGTTTAAAAAATTGAACAACCCAGATAAAGAAACAAAATTTAGATCTTTGTGTTGTAACAAACTTTTATCTTTCATCAAAAATAATAATTCAAAATTTAGTTCCCTTCCTTTACAGTCAGAAATTGTTAGAGATTTAAAATTGTGTAAAAAGTTTTTGAGGGATAATCCAGATATCTTAGTTACCAGAGCTGATAAGGGCAATCTTACTGTGGTTTTGGATAGGTCGGATTATTTTTCAAAAACTTATGATTTACTAAACGACGAAACTTTTTATAAACCTTTAACTAACGACCCCACCGATCATTTAAACAGACAAACGCACAAACTCATTGGCAATTTAATTACAAAAAAACAAATCTCCAAATCATTAGGTTTTTCTTTAAAAGTTTTTCATCCCAGTTTTCCCAAGTTGTATTGTCTTCCTAAAATTCACAAACCTAATTTACCTCTCAGACCTATAGTTTCCGATTTGAATTCTCCCTTAAGTAAACTCTCCAAACATATCAGCTCCATTCTCTCTAAGGTTACTGTTTTATCTAAATTTAATGTTTCCAATTCTTTTGATTTAGCAAAAAATTTAAAGAATTTTACAATTCCTTCCAATTCTTCCTTTGTTAGTTTTGATGTCATCTCCCTTTTTACGAACATTCCTTGGGATTTGGCTTTAGAAGCTGTTTCTGCCCGCTGGAATGATATCCAACCACACACTTCGATTGACTTGGTTTGGTTTAAGACGATTTTAAATTTCATTTTTGTTAACACCTACTTTTGTTTTGATGATCAATTTTATTCGCAGATTTTTGGTTTACCCATGGGGTCTAGTATTAGCCCCCCTGTGGCTGATTTAACACTACAAATTTTAGAAAATTTTGTTTTATCTAATCTTTCGGTTCCACCTCACCTTTATTATAGATATGTTGATGACGTTCTGTTGTGCCTTGACGATTCTCAGATTGTAGACACATTAGACTCTTTTAATTCCTTTAACAAACATTTGCAGTTCACCTGTGAGTATGAGTCGGATGACTCTATTAGTTTTTTAGACTTAAGAATCACTAAAAATAAAGTAAACAATTCTGTCCTGACTGATTGGTATCAGAAACCAACGTGGTCAGGAAGATATTTAAATTATTTGTCCTTTCATTCGCGTTCCATTAAAATTTCTGTCATTATCTCTCTTATAGACAGGGCTATTTTACTAAGTAACAGTATGTTTTGGGAAAAAAATTTGACTCTTATTCGTTCCGTTCTCAAAGACAATAGTTACCCTTCGCACTTGGTCAACAACATCATTAATAATAGATTAATTTATTTGCAAACTAATTCTAATAATTCATTTTCACCTTCTTGTTCAAATTCAATAGCTTCCTCTTCCGCCCAATACAAAGGAACTATCTGTTTACCTTTTTTAAGCAATTTTTCGTATTTTTTAAAAAAGTTATTTTCTTCAGAAGGATTCCGATTAGTTTTTAGTTTTGATAATACGTTTAATTGCCTTTTTTCGGTTCTTAAGTCTAGAACCCCGTCTGATAGGGTCACCGATTCTGTTTACAGGTTGGATTGCAATGATTGCAACTTGTGTTATATTGGAGAAAGTTCCCAGTATATTTATAAGAGAGTTAATCAACATATTTATAATTCAAAAAATCCAAACCAATTCAAAACGATGTTTTCAGATCATATGCTCAATTTCAATCACACTTTTAACACTTCCCATCCGGTTATCCTTTATATCGAAAAAAATAGTGACCTTAGAAAATTTGCTGAATCCTTTTTTATTTCATTAAATTCCTCCTCTTGTGTTAATAAACGCAATTCATCCCACCTTTTACATGATAGTTATCAGATTGTTATTGATTTTATTAAAAAAACATAAAATTAATTTGTTTATCTCTTTTTATTATTTTTTACAATATTGTTTTTTCTTGTTCTAACGTTTACATGGTTTTCTTTTTCCTTTTGATCAATTCCAGTTCAAGCACTGTTTGTTCGAGGCGTTTTTCGTGCTTCGAGAATTTTGTCCTTGATGCGTCCCCTCCCATTCCTATCAATACGCCTCAGTCGAGTCTGGATGCTCGGTATGGGCGTGTTTCTCGTCTCACAATTATGTATTTTATAACTTTTAGTCAAATTAGTTTCAAATCTTTTAGTTATTCATAATTTTTTCTAAAAAAAAATTTTTTCTTTAATATGTTATTAAGTTTAATTTTTTAAAATAAATTTTTGTTGAGTGTTTTTGTCCTGTGGTGTGTATAATGTTTCTCTATGCTACAATTAATCTATATTGTTGTTTATATTAGTAATAAAATTTTCAAATTGTTGTAGTTGCTGAATGATGACACGCATCTTGTGTCGAAACGTATAAATAAAAGTATTACACTTTATACCTTTTTATTTCGACGAATGGGCTGCTAGTTACTTTGAAATATGTTTCAACGTCGAAAAAACTATCAAGATACATTTCCTAGGCCTTCAAAGGATCAGTTTTTATACTTACACCCACCTCCGTTTTTTGGACCTCAGTTTTTTCCTGTTCTTCATCATGGTTCTTCGCATCGGAATGGATTTCACCCTTTCGGCTTTCATCCACGGTATTGTGTTCAAGAACATCTTCCTCCGCCTTCGTTTCAAAATTACTCTGGGCCTGCTGTTCCTGCTGTTCCTGCTCCATCTACTGATCAGCTGTCCTTCTTTAACTTTATTGAGTTACATTATGGATACCACACCAGGGTAAAACTCTCCACATTTTCTTCTTTAAATTTAAAATTGATCAATGCTATCACTAAACAAAATTTTCTTTTACGTTGCCGAAAATACAAATTGATTCCTAAGTTTTTTGACACTAAATCATTACTTTTTAAGTTTAATCATTTAACATCTCCTTCCTTTAACAAAAAGTTATGCAACATTAGTTTTGAAGCTATGTCTCTTGAAATAAAGAATAGTTTTTCCTACATTTCCTCTATCAAATCTAAAATTGAAAATTTAAAAAATGTTTTAACCTCTATTTTAGAACCTCTTATTTTAGAAAATTTTCTAGAATTTGAGAATTTAAAATATGACAGAATTTCTACAAAATTAAAATTGGCTCACATGAAAAAATTTGACAAGCTTTTGGATAATTTTAATAAATCTAATGTACCTTTGATAAGTGAAAATTTGATAGATAAATGGCTCAAAAACTATTCCAACACTCCTATCCCTTCAAACTTGAAGTACATTTTTGCCCTTGGTCCTAAATTTTCCCTTCCGCCTCTCAAATCAAATTTTAATTTTATAAAGGTACTTAGTAATTTGGAGTTTGGTTTAAAAAAATTGAACAACCCAGATAAAGAAACAAAATTTAGATCTTTGTGTTGTAACAAACTTTTATCTTTCATCAAAAATAATAATTCAAAATTTAGTTCCCTTCCTTTACAGTCAGAAATTGTTAGAGATTTAAAATTGTGTAAAAAGTTTTTGAGGGATAATCCAGATATCTTAGTTACCAGAGCTGATAAGGGCAATCTTACTGTGGTTTTGGATAGGTCGGATTATTTTTCAAAAACTTATGATTTACTAAACGACGAAACTTTTTATAAACCTTTAACTAACGACCCCACCGATCATTTAAACAGACAAACGCACAAACTCATTGGCAATTTAATTACAAAAAAACAAATCTCCAAATCATTAGGTTTTTCTTTAAAAGTTTTTCATCCCAGTTTTCCCAAGTTGTATTGTCTTCCTAAAATTCACAAACCTAATTTACCTCTCAGACCTATAGTTTCCGATTTGAATTCTCCCTTAAGTAAACTCTCCAAACATATCAGCTCCATTCTCTCTAAGGTTACTGTTTTATCTAAATTTAATGTTTCCAATTCTTTTGATTTAGCAAAAAATTTAAAGAATTTTACAATTCCTTCCAATTCTTCCTTTGTTAGTTTTGATGTCATCTCCCTTTTTACGAACATTCCTTGGGATTTGGCTTTAGAAGCTGTTTCTGCCCGCTGGAATGATATCCAACCACACACTTCGATTGACTTGGTTTGGTTTAAGACGATTTTAAATTTCATTTTTGTTAACACCTACTTTTGTTTTGATGATCAATTTTATTCGCAGATTTTTGGTTTACCCATGGGGTCTAGTATTAGCCCCCCTGTGGCTGATTTAACACTACAAATTTTAGAAAATTTTGTTTTATCTAATCTTTCGGTTCCACCTCACCTTTATTATAGATATGTTGATGACGTTCTGTTGTGCCTTGACGATTCTCAGATTGTAGACACATTAGACTCTTTTAATTCCTTTAACAAACATTTGCAGTTCACCTGTGAGTATGAGTCGGATGACTCTATTAGTTTTTTAGACTTAAGAATCACTAAAAATAAAGTAAACAATTCTGTCCTGACTGATTGGTATCAGAAACCAACGTGGTCAGGAAGATATTTAAATTATTTGTCCTTTCATTCGCGTTCCATTAAAATTTCTGTCATTATCTCTCTTATAGACAGGGCTATTTTACTAAGTAACAGTATGTTTTGGGAAAAAAATTTGACTCTTATTCGTTCCGTTCTCAAAGACAATAGTTACCCTTCGCACTTGGTCAACAACATCATTAATAATAGATTAATTTATTTGCAAACTAATTCTAATAATTCATTTTCACCTTCTTGTTCAAATTCAATAGCTTCCTCTTCCGCCCAATACAAAGGAACTATCTGTTTACCTTTTTTAAGCAATTTTTCGTATTTTTTAAAAAGTTATTTTCTTCAGAAGGATTCCGATTAGTTTTTAGTTTTGATAATACGTTTAATTGCCTTTTTTCGGTTCTTAAGTCTAGAACCCCGTCTGATAGGGTCACCGATTCTGTTTACAGGTTGGATTGCAATGATTGCAACTTGTGTTATATTGGAGAAAGTTCCCAGTATATTTATAAGAGAGTTAATCAACATATTTATAATTCAAAAAATCCAAACCAATTCAAAACGATGTTTTCAGATCATATGCTCAATTTCAATCACACTTTTAACACTTCCCATCCGGTTATCCTTTATATCGAAAAAAATAGTGACCTTAGAAAATTTGCTGAATCCTTTTTTATTTCATTAAATTCCTCCTCTTGTGTTAATAAACGCAATTCATCCCACCTTTTACATGATAGTTATCAGATTGTTATTGATTTTATTAAAAAAAAAAAATTAATTTGCTTATCTCTTTTTATTATTTTTTACAATATTGTTTTTTCTTGTTCTAACGTTTACATGGTTTTCTTTTTCCTTTTGATCAATTCCAGTTCAGCACTGTTTGTTCGAGGCGTTTTTCGTGCTTCGAGAATTTTGTCCTTGATGCGTCCCCTCCCATTCCTATCAATACGCCTCAGTCGAGTCTGGATGCTCGGTATGGGCGTGTTTCTCGTCTCACAATTATGTATTTTATAACTTTTAGTCAAATTAGTTTCAAATCTTTTAGTTATTCATAATTTTTTCTAAAAAAAATTTTTTCTTTAATATGTTATTAAGTTTAATTTTTTAAAATAAATTTTTGTTGAGTGTTTTTGTCCTGTGGTGTGTATAATGTTTCTCTATGCTACAATTAATCTATATTGTTGTTTATATTAGTAATAAAATTTTCAAATTGTTGTAGTTGCTGAATGATGACACGCATCTTGTGTCGAAACGTATAAATAAAAGTATTACACTTTATACCTTTTTATTTCGACGAATGGGCTGCTAGTTACTTTGAAATATATATATATATAATATATACATGTATACATTGGTATAATTAAGGGATTTTTCATTATAATTTTTCTTTATAATAGGTTACAAAATGAAGGGCGTTAGTTTATGCTTCGACACGATAAAATTGCTGTATCAAAAGGAGGAGCGTGTATTATCGCTCCTGCCGGTTCTTTATGAAGATAGCGGAAACGTGGAGGAATACTTCCTACATTTTTTTTAAAGATCAGGAAATAAGATTTTATAGTTACAAAGAGGTAATGTTAAATGTTTTATAACAATACATAAATACATAGAAATCAGCTATTATAATATTATTAATTATTATTTTAGTCCACAGACGATGCGAGTTGGGGCGACGGCAGAGGAAACAACCGCGGCGGCGTAGAAAACAACCGCGGCGGCATAGAAAACAACCGCGGAGGTAGAGGAAACAACGGCGGCGGTGGTGGAAACAACGGCGACGGTAAAGGAAACAACCGCGGTGGTGGAGGAAGCACCCGTGGCGGTAGAGGAAACAACAGCGGCGGTCGCGTAAGCAAACGCGGTGGCCGCAAAAATTACCGCAGAGACAACCGCGGCGGCCGCGGAAGCAACCACGGTGGGCAAAGAAACCATCACGGCGGCCAGGGCGGTAATGATAGGATAGGAACTCCAATTCCAATGGTAAATAACATCCATGGCTGTACAATATGTTAAAATTAAATTTAAGTAAAATAAATTATTTCTGAGATAAAAAGATTCATATTCAAGTGTAAATTTTATTTTTGTCTATCTTGAATATTTGTATTTTTTTCAGGGGTTGTATATTTTCAAAATGACTTTGTTTAGCATTCTATTCTATAACTCAAAATCTATCGTGTATTGAGAGCTCAGACAATAACACTCTGAGCTCTATCTGTACGAGGCATCAGCTTCACAGATTAAAACCGTGAAAAAAAACTAACTTTATATTCCCTATTAAGACAAATGAAGAATTAGACGATTTAGAAAAAAAGCTGAAAAATATGGATATCTTCAGGGATTTGGTAAATACAAATATTTTCTATAGTTAATGTTTCTACAGTCAATATGCAATATATTTAATAAGTTTTTTTACAGTCGATTCAGCTAACTCTGACCGGCGGAACAAACAAAAAGCAATTGATTACATCAATGCTATAAAATATATGAGCAAAGACCTTACAACTTTATTTTCAAGTGTGGGTTGAAAGGGTAAGAGAAACCCTCGAAAAAGTAAATGTGATCCCTGTTCAATTATTTCTTCTACGCTCATTATCTTTTTATTCGAGAGCAATATATGACAATCCTTATTAATTGACGAATATATTTTATATCCATTTATTTTAACAAAATCAATCTTAGATTTTTTTTATGTATTTCAAAATCATTTGGATCTACATTTGATTTATAATGAAATTGTTCGAGTAGTCTGCATGATACTTATTGCAAAGGCTATGCAGGTCCTCAATCAATCAATTTTAGTAACTGTCCCAAATAACTCTCAAATGGAAAGCAGCTGTACTGGTCAACACTGATTTCTTCCCTTACTGCATCATTTATCATGTGAAAATTACCATAAGTATTATATACAAGCATGCATTCTCCATATAGTTTCACCAATCCCAAACAAGATTGTTTGATCAACATCAATGCCTGATCCCATAATTTTTTATTAGAGTTTCTGAACATACAATTCTCATAGCAGCATGAGTTTTTGAGTTTTTCTGGGCAGATAAGTTTTTAGGATTGCATATAGCATGAAAAATCTAAAAACTCTCTGTCGCCTTCCATTTTTCTAGATCCTTAAATCCATGAGGATTCAAGATACAAGATATAATAGTGCGACTTAGAGCGCATGACAGACTCCGATTTTTTATCCAAGAAATTAATAGTGAAATGAAAGAAAATTTTTGATCCAAGAGTCGCATGAAATTGAAAAAAGTGGTGCACATGTGGAAGACATTCCCTTTTCCGAAATTTAAAAATCGTATATATAAAAAAAAAATACAACTTGAGTTTACATGGCACAAGCAACGACATGAAAAAGCATACTTAGATAAAATATGGATCAAAAATTTGAGCATTACAAACATTAAAACGTATATGGAACTAAAAAATATAAATGGAGTATTTTCGTTTCTAGTACAGAAATAAAATCGATTACAAAATGCGCAGTCTCTTGTATGTTCAAAAATAAATCTTATGCCACGTTAAATATGTATAGCTTTAATATAGTGGCAAAATAAAAAATGAAAGTAAAATTATAAGAAACATGTTTTACTTTTATTATAGCGATAGTATGTGCTATTAGTAACTATAATTATTATTAATGATTCATATAATTTTACATTCATTTTAAAGGTATCACATTGAATGTATTGTAGGAATGTATTCAAGCGTTTGTAGTTTTCCAATTGTAAGTTTAGTGAAAAAAAAAGAAAATTTATTATATCTTACGAGTTTATCCTACAAGTTACATGTGTTGATCGTTGTATATTTAACCCTTTCGACTCGGATGCCGCCGCTCCGGCGGCATAGTCATTTTACCGTTGCGCTCGGATGCCGCCGCTCCGGCGGCATGATATGTTTTACCGTTAAGCTCGGATGCCGGCAAATCGTGTCGGCGACAACTCGTCGCAAACTAAACTTACATTTAATTTTTTTTTATTTTTAAAAATTAATTTACTATTACATTCATTTATTGATTGATTTATTAATTTTATAAATAAATATATAACAAAATTAAATTATTAGCTCATGATCCCTATAATTCTAATAAAGATCTGTGAAGAAATGATTTTTTAAACAATTAGCATGGTTTTGAGTGCAATTTTTTTTAATTTTCAAAATTTTCTATTTTTATCATATATAACTATATTTAAAAGCAATATAACCACATTTTGAAAAAATCCGATACAAAAAAAATTCCGAGTTGAGAGATAAGTATAGCACTATAATATTCCAAGCGCAGCGTACCGACTGGCAGTCCGACTCCCGAGTCGAAAGTGTTAAAATTAGTTAAATATAGTTATTGCATTAAAAAATGATTATTCTCTTCAAGAATTTCTTAATATTTGCAAATATCAATACAAATTTTTAATATCGATTTCGAGTGCGATTTTACTCTATATTACTTTTCTTTATATAATATCCAGGCTGCATAACATGTTTCAATTTCCTTTTTATGTCAATTTAACAAACTTAGTAGATACATATACATAAGTGATTTGGTAAAGATTGGGAAGAACCAGAGATCAGTTAAGTCAGTCGAAGGTCCCAAGATTTTACAATCACAATTGAATTGGACAAATCAACCTTCACGACCTTAAATAACTTATATAAGTGTTGAAATATCTTCGTTTGCCAATAGATTATAGCATTTTATACATGGTTATGATTTGCGTACAAATTAAAAAAACAATCCTCTTGATTTGAACCTTTGAGCAAATATTATTTATTGTGATGTCACTTCCTTCTTCGACTAAACTAAAGTCAGTTATACCATTTGATCCATGATTAAGAAATCCGTACAAATTAAAACTATGTTTCTGATTAATTATGCATGGCGATGAAAAATCTTCAAGCTAATACTATTTATTGTGATGGCACCTTTTCTAAATATCTCAAAATTATTAAATGTGTCAAAATCCTTCTGTGACTGAATTATAGATATCATTTTATTTAACATTCGGTATTGATCTTCGAAGAAAAATAATCTAGTAGCCAAATAGATCCAAAATTAAATAAAAAAAATGTTGAAGTATGAAGTATGAAGTATTCATACTTTGCATCAGCCTCACATTTGCTATTTGGTTAATAATGTGAATCCAGGGCGGTTTCTTCTATTTGGTCGAAAACTACTTCGAGTAGTTCACAATCAAGACAAAAATGTCCTTGACTGGGTTGGAACTAACTTCTATTTGCATTTTTCAAATAGTTTGGCACAATAAAGCCATCGAATCATTGCCATCACAATGATCATTATCGATTTTTCTGTTTTGCAGAACCGGACTAGTTGTACGGACTTCGAAATGGAAGCATCAGACGTAACTGAAGCTAATCCTACTGCAGGAAAGGGTAAAAAGCAAGGGTGCAGCGCAACGAAAACAAGCGCATTTTAGAGCTAAGAAGAACCACCAGTTCAAGGCTGAGCTCACCGCCACATTACTGAAGCGATTGAAAGTGACTAACCCGACCAATTTATCTGCCATAAAACTACAGTCAGCAATTGTGCCTTCAAGGATTCCTATTTCGTTCAGAGCACTACCTCAGTATGTGCATGACCTTTGGTCAAGAATGAAATCTATTGGAACCCGACCGTTCGACACTTTAGCAACTGACGAAAACTACAGAATATTTCTGAAGTGTTTTATGTTCATATGCGAAGCCAAGGTAGTCTATGCTCAGATGAGATGCCAACAAAAACCGGCATTTGCTCTACCATCATTAGAAAAGTTCACCGAAATTCAACTGCGTGTTCTAACCTCGATATCTAAGCGACTACCATATCCACTTGTTATCTATGTGGAAGCTATTGTCAACTTTGACGCAAATGGACAGCCTGTCGTTCCTGTTTTAATTGAAACTGAGCCAACTCAGGCCTCAGTCACTGTTCCGAGTGACATTCATCGTCTACTCAGACAGCTTGCGCAACCAACGGCAGCAGACAACATCGTCGAAGCACTGGCACAAGAAATTGATGAAATACCTGGTATTGACTGGTCCGAGGAGCCGTGAACTATCAACCACCAGCCGCCGCCCCCAACGCACCTCTGCCACCAACAGTTCGTGTCGACGCAGTATCAGTATCCGCTCAGACTTTAGAATTTTGAATGGGACCATTCCTAGTCTAAGGGAGCGTGAAGTTTTCAATCAGATCATTGCATCAATGGACTCTAAGAAAGGGTTCAATATTCAGTGCGACATCACCACTGGTGATGGGTCGATCGTACTAGTAGTGCGATTTCCTGATCAATATGATTCTGATGAAATGGAAACGTTGTATTACATGAATACTGATGTACCAACCTTTGAAGAACAGTTGGGACCAGCTCCTCCAGCTTGGCTACGAACATCGCGGGACTAAGTTCTCCCGTTTCTGTGGCACTTACGCCGAATGCTTAAAGCACGGCTCAGCGTCTGCGGAAGAGGCACGCCATGCCATTATTTGGACTGATTCAGAATGATAGTCCAGTGAACATACCCGGGGGATAAAAATAGTCCAAAGATTTCTATCTATCTATCTACCATCATCCGTTCACAAATATAAATCAAATTTCCTTTTTCATTGCCATGTATGATTTTTCAACAAATAGGCCAAGAAATTGTAATGTAAATAAATCATAATTAGTGACACTATCGAAATAAAATTGTATATGAAATACCGTGTATTATACACTAAATCCTCGTGTTATGCATTTGGCTCAATCAAAGTTAATTCCTTCCATGGCATGCTATATGCTCATGTTATTTTACGTAGGAGCAAACCTATGCTCTCTTCAAATATTCATATCGTCTGTCATATTGAGATAAATGAGTAATTATAGTAAATATTAATCACAATTGTTTACTATCTTGTTTTACTTCCAAAAAATACTTAATTGTTCTGGTTCCAATGGATTCGCAATTTCGTTATTATATTATCGTTAGTTATTGTTGAACCTCAATACAGTGCTTTACTTCAATTCATTCATTATCTCTTGTTTCATGTACGTGATAATTTTCATTCGATTTATAATACTCCTATACCATAATCTATCATGTGAACATTTCCTATTATTTTCTTATTATTAATTTTATTTTCTTTTCTTAATTATTTATTTTTAGTTCCAAATTTGTTTTGTCAGCATTCAACAAATAAAGTTTCTTCGTGACTGCTAAATATTTTAACTAATTTTACATATTCAAAGACTAATCACACATTATTTAGTTTTATTATCACAACATTGATTTCGAAAAAAATCACAATTCAAGAAAACTATTGACAAATTTACAATACATTACATACTGATTTACTAACGCGTTGGTTTTTTTAGATTTATTTTCGGTTAACAAGAAACTCATGAGCAAATAAAATTTATGTAACATAGTAGCACACGTAACTAACTAAACAGCTCAATATCATCCGGAATTTTCTAGATTTACTAAAACACGAGTTATGCTTTTTATGTAGTGGATTGGCAAGCAAACTCTACCAAATAGAAATAAGAAATTTGAAAAAAAAAACAATTATTT
>NW_020539511.1:0-19482 GCF_003426905.1 Ctenocephalides felis
TTCAATATATTAATTGTAAGAAAACTTATTCTTTGATATCTTTTTCCATAAAGTGTTGTAACAAATTGAGTTTTATGTATTATATTAGAAAATGAAACACTATCAGATAAAAACATTAAATCAGGGTTAAGCATAGACCATGAATTAAAAGTGTATACAAATAATTAAATAATAGACAATACAACAAATTTCTTTGAACAAAGGTAGATTAAATAAAACGTACATAGCTAATTTTATGATTTGTATGTATGTATGTATGTATGTATGTGTATATATATATATATATATATATATATATATATATATATATAATAAATAAACTAATCTATACAACTGATTTTATGATAAAATTAGATAAACTATACCTACATATCTATATCACATATTCGTGAAATATTATAGTAATAGTGACAATGAATCATTGAAATTACTATACTAATCTATTTATTTTGTATAAAAATAACATTTGTCATAAGAACAGTTATGAATCATTAATATATAAATAAAGAACATTAGCTCAGGATTCATACTATCTATTGTATTGTATCTATTGTATCTATTATACACCAATAACCTTAAAGACGCAAAATTAAAGGGAAGATACATATTATATGCAGACGATACAGCGATAGTATATGCGGATAAGGATAAAAAAAGACTCGAAGATATTATAAACACGGACATGAAAATATACACCGAGTGGCTAACTGAAAATAAACTAACAATTAACATAGATAAAACAAAATACATATATTTCAAACATAGAAAAAATACTGAGAACACTAAACTAAAAATTGAAGTAAATAATAGAGCAATAGAGGAAGTGGAAAGCATAAAACTTAGGACTGATAATAAATGAAAAACTGACATGGACAGACCATATAAACAAAATAAAAAGAAAGATAGGAACGTTAACAGGGGCATTGAAAAGGATCCACTCTTTCGGCAAAAAAAAAAAATACTAATTCTTAAAACGCAAATAATACCTATAATTTATATGGCATAACAACATGGAGCCAAACAACTAAAGCAAACCTAAATGACATATAGAGAATAATGAATAAAGCCATAAAAATAGCATATAATTTACCACATCTAACACCCACCAAATACTTGCAGAGAGAAACAAATAATCATTCACTAAATAACATAATTGAAATAGAGAAATGCAAACTAATACACAAAATGAAATTTAACCGAATTAAAACAAGTGCAACAATAGACACAAATCAAGATATACATGAACACTACACGAGACAACACAACAATTTTCACATTGAACGCAATAGAAAAAAGAATTTGAGAGAAAATGTCATATGGAGTGCTACCAAAATATATAACGAATTGCCAGACTATATTAAGATGACCAATGATAATGAAAATTTTAAAAGAAAAATAAAGTAGTACTATATGGAAATTAAAGACAAAGAAGACTGAAGAGTTATATATATATAGATATTATATTAATGAAATAGATATTATAGTCAAATGAAATGTAAATATTATATGAAAACTGTTTTTCATAATCTCTCATACCAGGCACCTCTGTCTGACTGAGATATGAAAATAATGTATATATGTAAATAAATAAATAAATAAATAAATAAATAATACTCCTATTACCATAATCTATCATCTGAACATTTCCTATTATTTTCTTTATTATTAATTTTATTTTCTTTTCTTAATTATTTATTTTAGTTCCAAATTTGTTTTGTCAGCATTCATCAAATAAAGTTTCTTCGTGACTGCTAAATATTTTAACCAATTTTACATATTCAAAGACTAAATCACACATTATTTAGTTTTATTATCGCAACATTGATTTCGAAAAAAATGACAATTCAAGAAACCTACCGACAAATTTACAATACATTACATACTGATTTACTAACGCGTTTGTTTTTTTAGATTTATTTTCGCTTAACAAGAAACTCATGAGCAAATAAAATTATATGTAATATAGCAGCACACGTAACTGAACTAAACAGCTCAATATCATTCGGACGATTTAAAAAATAACTTAAAAAAATTTCACATTCTAACAATTTTCTAGATTTACTAAAACACGAGATGTGCTTTTTATGTAGTGGATTGGCATGCAACACTCTACCAAATAGAAATAAGAAATTTGAATATAAGAATATTTGAATATTCTTTAAATTCAAGATGTATAACTTGATGTTGCCTTCTATAATTCTAGTATTCTAAATATGTTTTGGATTTTGAGTTCTCTACATGGTGCACCACTAGTACTACAACCTGGTAATACTTTAATTGCAAGTATTACCTTGATAAGATTTCCATTAAAAAATTTGTCATAAGAGTATTGTTTCACTCATCTTTAGTTGAATTTTGGACAAATAATGAAATTGTTCGCGCCAAACACGCAGCCTGCATAGGATGTCGTAATTTACGATAAGGAGGATAAATGTGGACATATACCTTGTTCGTGGGCTCTCAATGCCCAGAAAAACTATTTGTGACCAACAGATAATTCTCCATTAAGGTTCATAAAATGATTAAAGGGTGTAAGCCCCTTCCTAATACTGTAAAATACAAAAATTATCACGGGGAGATGTGTAGCTACATCTTCAAATTATAAACTAATAAAAGTATATAAAGCGAGGGCAGAGGTCACATCTTGTGTTGATAGTGAATAAGAGAAAAACGAACAAATAGAGGATAGCCCCAATATAGAGAAAGGTACATTATTTAATATCTTTATACCATATCATTCAACAAAACATTCATGTTAATATTTATTGCAGAAGTGATATGTGAAACTGAACATGGAAAAGTAGAGGAGAGTCCCAATATGGAGATGGGTACATTATTTAAAGTTTATATATTTAAACTATTTATTAAAATCTTTTAAATTCCAATAAAAAAATCATTCGTCTCAATATATATGTCGCAGAGGACAAGTTGGATAGTATCATGAGCACTCTATCCAAATTATCATATGAAATTAATGAAATGAAGGAAGACATAAGGGAGCTGTTGTCATATAAGAGGGATTCCGGTCACAGGTAATTATGCACCGTGAGATTTTTTTTGAGTAAACTTTTTTATTTTAATAAATTTAATTCGAAAGAAAATTGGAGCATCTAGAAAACTAGAGCCGACAAAAGGAACATAACAGTGAGTTTAAATAAATCATCTTATTTAGAAAAAGTTTCCGCGCTAGTTGCTGACACAAAAACTTACTCCCCAGTTTGAAAAAAAGAATTTTTTTTCTTTATTTTGACATATTGTGGAAGATCTGAACTTTTTTTTTCAAAGCAATCGTACTGATTTAACTGCATAGGGACAAAATATAAAGCGCGTAAGCGCCGCGTCGCTGTCTAACGCATAAGCATTGGTACGGAACCCATAGGAATGTTAACAAAATGTATACTTATTGTTAAAATCTCTATAAAATATCTGATAATTTGATGTGCATATGTCTAATGATCATTTTTGACCGCCAAATGGCTATTTTTTTTACTTTTTCCTCCATATCTCCGAAACCGCTAGACCTACCTTTATGAAAATTTTATCGTATCTTTATCTTGACAATACAAGTGAAATGTTTTATGAATTATTTAAATCGGACGCTCCGTTCTCTTAAAAACTGAGTTACCGTTTTCGGCACTTTTTCCCCCATATCTTCGGAACGGCTAGACCTGCCTTCGCCAAAAACTAATCAGCACGTCTCCTTATCAATACGAATCGAATGTTTTTTGAATTATTCAAATCGGTTGATCCGTATTCCCAAAATCGTCGACAAAAATTTGTATCCGCACATACATACACACACGTACATACATACACACACACAAACACACACACATACACACACACACACACATACATCCATTTTTTCTAAGGTATGCCAAAATGTTCAGAAACCTTTGAAACGTAAAGATATATAAAAATTTTCATTTTCGATTTTTTTGCAATTACTATAACTTACCCTACGGGAAGTTAAAAATATTATTACAAATATATAAATTTATACATATAATTATAAATTTATATATTTGTGCGAAACGTACAATGTCACTATCACTGTCAGTACTACTGGTAGCAAAATTATCATTGCTTTGTAATTCATCACTAATCATTTTTTAATACGTTTTAATGGGTAATTTTATTGAAACTTCTTACAAACGATGTATGTATATGCCTCACCAAGTTTCGGAAATTTTTCAATTTCAGTTTCGTCCGGTAGACTTACGACGACTGTAAGGCGTCCTATTCGTGTTTGGGCCGATAACCTTGCGACGACTCTGAGGCGTCATATTTGTGTTTGGGCCGATAACCTTGCGACGACTCTGAGGCGTCATATTTGTGTTTGGGCCTAATACCTTGCAACGTCTCTGAGGCGTCATATTTGTGTTTGGGCCGATAACCTTGCGACGCCTCTGAGGCGTCTTTGTAAGCGAAGGGGTTAACGGATTAGGTACCATTATTAAAGAAATTACTGGAAATTTAGACTCACAAGACGCCAAAAGGTATGAAGAAGCAATACGCATTTTAGAAATTAATGATGAAAATTATGCAAAAACTTTGAATAAGCAAATGACTTTAAATAACAAATTAATTAAATATTTTAACAAAACATTAATTAACATGAATGAGAAAATGATCACATACTAAATAAGAAATTGAACGATATTAACGATTACTTGAAATATGGCAGTTTTAGCCATAATGAATATTTTATAGCTAAAGATAGTTTAGAACAAATTAATTATAGTTTAGTTATTTTAGCAAATATTTTAAACGATTTAGAAATATCATTAGATTTAGCTAAGATGAATTTAGTTCATAACTCAGTAATTAAATTAGATGATTTGAATTTTATGATTAATACTGTAAAGAATTTATACAATGTAGAATTATTACCATTTCCCATAGACGATAGTAATCTTCACAAATATTATAATTTACTTAATATTCAATATTATTACACAGACGAAAAAATTGTTTTTCTTATCAAATTTCCAATCACTTTACCTGAAACATTTAAACACTATAAATTATACCCAATTCCAAATACAGAAAATAGAGTCATTATTCCACCAAAACCTTTCCTTACATTTGGCAACAATAACTATCAATTTGACGATACAAATTGCAAAGAAGTTTCAGAAAAATATTTTTGCAATATTAGACACATATTATCAAACGACGAAGAATGTATCATAAAATTATTACAACTAGATAACACTCACATCAAAACATGCAATGAAATTCAAGTCAACATTACACACAATATTATAGAGAAAATAAATAACGCACACTATATTCTTTTACTAAGCACACAATCAAGAATCGATATGATTTGCAATCATCAAGAAGAAACTAAGTTTATTAAAGGAATTTTTCTTTTAAAACTCCCACACTTATGTAAATTCAGCATTGACAAGAAAAACTATTACAATCAAGAGTCGTCTATAGAAGGAAAAGCAATAATTTTACCAAGAATTGATTTAAATTATACAAATACAAAACTATCAGAACCAATAGAAATCAAATCAATCCAAGTGAATGAATTATACAGAATTCAACAAGAGCAAAACCAAATTAACAAAATCTACGCAAGAAATACAGGAATAAAGAACAGCAATATTATATCAGTCACTATATATTCAACAACCTTAATAATTATTATTATTTATGTTTTGCTCAAGTGTTACAGAAACAGAACCAAAAAGAAGAAATTATAAGTCACTCCAGAAGTAGAGACACCCCAAGAACAAGAAGGCCACAACCAACCACCAACCTGCACCCCGAGGTTTTTCATCTAGGGCCGGAGGAGTTACGGGATCCATCCCGCTGACATAGCTTATATCTAGCCACAAGATCCTCCTTGCTGATAAAGCATATTTTTAACTATATAAGTAGAAAGATCTCTACATTCGATGAGGATAATCTTTGCCAGTACTTACACCAGTTCAGTTATATAATTATATTGTAAAATTCAGTTATTTTATATATTTTATTGTAATTTTAAGAAATAAAGTTTTTTTTATTTTATTCTCGAATAACGAGTATAAAATTATCCGGTACTTGTAAAATTCCATATTCGTCTTAAATTTCGCATAATTTGAAACATTTTTTTTTTCATTTCAATAATTGTTTTACACTATGATTGTAATTAATAAGAATACAGATAATCGCAAATGGTATTGATTCGTTTTATTTTTTTAATTTTTTTTATTGCTTTGTTTGTGTGTTGTTAATCTCGTTCGTGAAGTTTGATGAGCCCTGTAATTACATAATTTTTTCGAAAGGATTTGCGAATGAGACAGAATTACTTAGATTAAAACATGATAGAGATAGGATAGTTAGGATAATATATAACTTTTAATATGTTAGTAAATATATAGTGTAAGACTGATACACTTCTTTCTTTTTTATTATATACTTTGTATTAGGTTATTAGTATATACGTTAGCTTGGATTCTGATAGAACTATGTTAATGTTTATAAATTCTGATTTGTCTGTAAATTTGTCAGTAAATTTCGCTTTTATAATCGAAATAATATATTTACGTCAGTCTTGTTTCTTTTAAATGAAAAAAAAAACAAAATCTGCAAAAAATGCAAATGCAAAAGATTTTTTTAGCAAATACTTTTTAGATTAAAGTATTTTGTCTAAACACTATTGTTTTATTTATGTTTTATTAAGGCGTTCGCGGAGGGAATAGTAGTTAGCATGTCTATGATTTGAAAATGAAGTGAATTTTTGAGGAAACGCGCAGTAACAAGGGTCGCAAAGGCCGCGTATGCGACAAAAAAAAATCGCGTATAGAACGCAATTAGAGTTTAAAAGCAGAGTTTATAAAAAAAATGTATATGCCAGGCAAACAGTGCCGCATTGGATCTGTCTACTTTATTATGATTATTATTCTTTATTAGTTAAACGAATTACATCATAGACATGCTAATTTTATCTGACCAGCTGGAGGGTTCTGTAATAAATTTGTATAATGTAATTGGTTGGTAGTATTAGTATAGTTTTTTTTTCTTACTTAATATTTTAACGTTTAATATTTTCGTGTATTTTCGTGTTTTTTTGTAAGATGATGCAATAATGAATTAGTTTTAATAATTTTGATTATGATTATTTGTTTTAATAATTTGATTATTGATAATGTTTTTCTTTTTAACTATTTTCTTTCTTTTTTTTATTATTACGCGTACAAATGTTGGCCTCAGTTCTGCCGGGTCAGCATCGGCTGGTGCTCAATTCGCGGCTTTATCCGACTGATCCTATTACTAATAGTAGGATTGGGATATTATAGATATATGATTTCTTTGCATAACGATTACAACGGCTATCGCGACCAGTCTAGTTATACATCGTATGCGGCACGGTAACGAAAGGACTAGCCAACCTTCGTTAATTAGAGCAGATTGCAGGCACAAAGTGTCTTATCTCTTAAGAAGTCATATCTCTGCGGGCGCAGGGACACTGGTAAGGGTTTCACTCGGTCTTGCCAAGTACGGACCTGTACCCGACGGTTGGATAAACGCTCTAGTTGTGTGCGTCATACAGCTTGAACGGCCAGATACATTTTTTTTCGCTGTTTTTATTTTCGAACTAGTAGTTTTTTTTCTTCTTCATATTTGTCCAATTCTTATTAAATTTAATGTTTTATTACTTCATAACACTTAGTTTTTCTATCATACGCGTAACTTCGTCACTCTTACTGTTCTTATCTTATTTATCATTATTGCATTATCCGTTTTGTTCGCCACTTTAATATAATCGAATAATGTTTTGTTTTATATTTGTATATATCGTTGTGTCGTTTTTTTTATCCGTGCGTCGCGAAAGGTTTGGTTTGGTTTACGGATAGAGTTTATGGCCTATGTTACAAGGCGTTGAAGGTATAGAGGGCAAATTTTTAGTCGAGAGGATAAATATGTTATGGCGGGCCTATTGTTTATGTATTACGTATACGAACCATATCTAGGAATAATGCCAGCGATTAATTTATATACCATAGATAAGTAAACAAGTTATATACCTTATACTTATATATATGCTTATTTATCGTATTTATCTATGTTATATAATGTACAAGTGCTGCCTTCTTCGTATCGCTGTATAAATTAAAATGGAGGTAACGCCAAATGGCATGAGATAGCGATCTATTTATTTTTATTTATCTATGCTCTTACGGTTGGCAATAGTGACATTAGAGCGAGGCAAAGTTACGAAAGAACTTCGTTCAACTGTCAAACAAATTAATGTACCGAAAGAACATTTTGTATTTAGCTTATTATGATAAGTATATTAAATATAAATTTGAGTTTAAATATAACATTGTATATTATAAAGACGTGTTTGTGATTGATTGATAAACATAAAGGTATTGTAAAATACTTTGAGGTTTTTCACGTGTTTAACTTTTAGTTATATTTATTTGATTTAGAAAGAACTATAAATATTTAACTTAAAATAAGTCAAAATTATTGCTCAATTTCATCTTTTACATTTCAGCTCTGCAATAAGGCAAAAGCTTTGAACAATAGCTGATTCATAATTACTGTCCGTCAAATATAAAGTATTTTAAAAAAGGAATTATCTTGGCGACATACATCATTCAAAATACACCTTTGTTAAATTAACGTAAGATTATATTCATAGACAAAACCATAATATGAATATATTATATTCTCAGAACCATTTGTGTTGACAGTTTAGAATGATTATTAATTTAAACATTCATTCCTGTAAAATGTTACGAGAGCATAAACGCAATAATGCACTCTCTAAAGTTATACTCCATGCTCCAACTGTCAACAGCTAATGTTTTAATTTATATTTCTAGTGAAATTAAATATCATATTTAACAATAGTTCATTTAAACTAACCAACTATTTTTGTTAATGCTTATAGAACATACTCGGTGCACAAATATCTCAAAATGTCTGAAGCTGCTAATGATCCGATAATTAAAATTGAACCGCAAGAATATCCAATCGAAGACATTAAACGGGAAATTGAAGAAGATTATAAATTGTGTTCAGAGGATGACAAAACATGTCTAAATAGATTTATGGACTCTATAGTAAAAATAGAAGAAGTCAAACAGGAATTAATTCAGACTGCTCCTTATAAATGTGACAAGTGTAATAGACATTTAGAAAGTTGCTTTATTTGGAACAGCATATGGTGAATTATTGTCATAAGTATACATATTGTTCAGAGACTTTGCCAGATGCATCTGCATTAGAAATACACATAGAATCTCATACAGGTGAAAAACATTTCACATGCACAAAGTGTGATAAAGCATTTACTGAACAATATCATTTAGATCAACACATTTGTGCTCCTGCAAGAGAACAAATTTCACATTTGAATGAATCTGGTAATCAAAAACGAAATATTCGCTCTCATACTGCAAAGGGGCCAGGTAAACGTCTGCATGTTTGCCAAATTTGTGACAAGAAATTCACACAATCGAGTAACTTGAATCAACATATGCTCATTCACACTGGCAAACGTCCCCATGTTTGTCAAATTTGTGACAAGAAATTCACACAATCGAGTTCCTTGAATAGACATATGCTCATTCACACTGGCAAACGTTCTCATGTTTGCCAAATTTGTGACAAGAAATTCACACAATCGAGTTCCTTGAACAGACATATGGTCATTCACACAGGTAAACGTCCCCATGTTTGCCAAATTTGTGATAAGACATTCACACAATCGAGTACCTTGAAAGGACATATGCTCATTCACACTGATTTCAAATGCAAAATCTGCGATAAGGTATTCAAACAATCAAGTAGCCTGAAAAAGCACATGGTTGCTCATACCAATGAGTAATTAGTATTCACAAAATTAGTTAAAAGGTTACATATAACTGCTTATAGAAATTAATTAATTAAATTAAAAATGTATGAATTAATTAATATATGTACATATATATATATATATATATATATATATATATATATATATATATATATATATATATATATATATATATATATATATATATATAGTTTTATATCTGTAAAGTATGATAAAGATTAAGATTAGATGTAAACTATTATTTTCGTCGTGCTTTTTTTTGTTTATTGATAATATCACCGTAAATCAAACCAAACGAACGTTGGTAGCGTATTACCGCGTTAGTTTATACCGTCGGCGTTTTGATTAATTTGCATGACGCCCTTTTATATGAACAATTTACGATTTTATTTTTATTGAAAATACTTTAATTCTGTCTCGTCAATAGTTATTGGCTCGTGTTTTTTGACCGCCCAATCCAGATTAAGGAATCCGATATGGCAAATGAAAATAATGAAGAAAGAAAGTAATAATCGAGTGAAGCAAGAATGGGTATTTTCAGATAGGGTAAAGTTGATATTTGGAATCAAGGTTAATTATACTTATATAAATAGATTTATAAATTAATGGATCGTGTCGTACCCTTAACCACCTCTTTTAATTATTTATTTTAACTTTTTTTCTTTTTCTTTTCCTTTTTTTTATAAGAATAGCCCGTAGACAGCCCGGCTGCCGAGCGACGTAGCGACAAGTCGTGGAGGGCCGAGGTATGCGATAGGGCACTCGCGGTAAACTAGTTAGACTCGACTCGCGAACGAGTACTACAAAATATCGCGAGAGCTCAACAAGAACGCCGAATTTGTCGTAGGCCAGTGGGTGTTAGGGAACACAGAAATTCGTAGATAAGGCCAATCAGACTAACTACAACATCCATGGCACGGGCCTTATAAAATAGTTGATAAATTATCGGACCTTAATTATAAGATTGAGCATAAAGCTAGAAATTGGTACAAATACGACACGATCCACGTTAGTAGAATAAAAGAAGAAAGAAAGAATAAAATATTTCTTTCACTTTTCTCTTCGCTTTTTTTTTAAATATATATAGGTACTTATATATATATAAAATGGTAGAATCTTGGATTTGTGTATATATATAGGTGTACATATGTAAATAATTAAACATAATTATAGTAATAGGTTTAGTTTTAAGACTTACGCCCCCCCCCCCCCTTAGATAAGTCGTAAAATTAAGTGTTAGAGTTTAAGAAGACATTTAAGAAGTTATATTGGGATTTTGGTTTGTGGAGAATAAGTTAGTCGACATATAGATAGTATAAATATAAGTCTGCAGGCTTATATCGAGACGCCATATCGGATTTACGCTTTTGTTTTATGGTTATATATATGAGTTGAAAGCTGGGCCCAGTAGTCCACGAGCGAGGACCATTGAGATGTCCGAATCGATGGACGCGTACGGTTTCAATCGGGGAAACCGCCCTTAATCAACCCCGCAGCCGTCGAATTATTATGTGAATTATGATGTATTATGTTGGAATATTTTTGGGAAGGTACCTTCAGCAGAACGCCATCTCCCGTCAAGGGGGCAATTTGGGGTACTTTTGTGCCGGGCTGAGGAACCCCAGGTGTCCCGCTTACATAGGTGTTAAGTATAAGTGCCATTTGTTTTTGGGTGGGCATAGACGGTCGGTCTAGAGATATTATTGGTATGGGGCTCTGCGGGGAGAGCAAGAAGAAAAACTAGATCCTAGCCCCCATCTGTGGTCTTGTATTTGGGGGGCAATCACACCAGTAGAGGCTGAATTACGGTAAACGTCGCGTCCGTAAAAGTAAACTAGTTATTTAAATAATTGAATTTTGTAAATTGATGTGTATTTTTGTTTCTTGTTCATTGTCATATTAGTTTCGTTTTTTTCTCTCAAAGTTTTTCCGCGCGTTACGCAGTAAAAGATTGTCCATATCATCGGGCTCATGGTTTCTGGCGAACTGATTTATAATTCGGGCTACGGTTATTCCATTAATTCTAATACTACAACCAAGAAAATAGGTGACAGCACACACACATAGGATAAGATTGCGTTTCAAGGAAACGTGTTACGAAAAATTGTACGAAAAACGATTGTACTTCGAATATTTTTTTTATTAAGTTTTTGTCTTTTGTTAGTCTGTGTTATATAACTACTTTTTTTTCTAAATCTAGTCTTTTTTTTGAATTTGCTGAGTACCGTTTTCCCTAACACGGTTCCTTTGAGAACGAAATAGGGTAAGATAGTTTTAAGCAAACGGACTTATTTTTGTATTGTAATTTTTGTGTTACCGAAGGACTTTGTTTTTGTTTTTTTGTATTAATGATGTTGATGTATTTTTTATCAGACCTGTTTATATATAAGTTTATGTTTACTAGCTGCTACGTGTTTTGAGTTTGTAAACAAAGGGGGAATAGCTTACCAGGATTCTAGGAATGTCTGACCGAAACCACAACGCCTAAAGGATGGCCAGCACACAACCACAACTACAATCGTCGTCTAGCAGCCAAGGCTCACACTTGAGCAAAGCCAACCAGTTAAACTAGCCAACCCAAAGACGAGGACCAAAGGGCAAAACAGGACCCTAGGAAGAACACCGGAACAACCCGGAAAAACCAGGAGATGGCAATAATTTCATCTTTGGATTTAAGAGCCGAGGCCGGCTCTAGTGTGACAGGGGGGCGTGTAACGACAATTGGTATTGTCGTCAAAAGGGTTGCATAACCACCAGTGCAATGGGGCTCCCCCACCTACGTCTACTAGGGTGCCTGCAATATAAGGTCCAGTCTGGGGTTGAAATGAAGCATTAAGAATTGTATCATCCTCTGAGGAGGTCAGTGGGTCCACGCGCCAGGCGCTGGACGTTCCAGCAAAGGTCAGATGTAATATTGTTTTATAAGGCTATTCCCTCCGTCGGTATCCGTTATAAGTTACCCGTTTAGTATACTCCTTTATAGCTGTAATACTATACTCCGCTAGTATAGAAATTAATAATAATCTATCAGTACGTTGGAGTTTAAGGGGGTATTCTACTGTAGAAGCATGAATTTTACCCGGTTTTTGAAGCGCTGTATAAAGGAAACAAATAATATTTTTACTATCGATTTTTTTATCATTTGTTTATTGATATTTTATTATTACATAAAAAAAATTATTAAAGAAAAAAAATTAGAATTCACAAAGTTATGAGCAGTCAAAGTGGAAGCTCCAAAAAAAAAAGAGGGTGTCCTGGCGTGCATGATTCCAACCCTCCTGGTGATCCGAAACATAAAAAAAAGATGGATTCTTAATTATTATAGATGTCGCTATCGTATGAACCTTGGATAAGTCAAAAAAAATTTTTTTGTTTGAATGGCGGCAGTTTGAAAAAAAAAATATTTTTTTCATGTTTTTTTAACAATTCCGAATTTTTTAAAAATACTAAATGAAAAGTTATAGTTTTTGGAGAGGTCCATGCGATAAAGCAACGTATAGAGAAGATCCTCTCCAAATTTGAAGTAAATCGGTTCATTAGAACTCGAGATATCCTTACCGCCAGCTCGAAAAAAGTAGTTCCGAGAAAAACGCGTTCAAAGTTTTGAGACAAGTCGTACCCGAACCGAGGCGACGTCACTAAAACGGCGATAACTCAGGAAATAATAGTAATTTTGTAAAATCCTTTTGATGACATATTTTTGAATAACTAAACTTTGAAAATATGAAAAAAAAAATTTTCGATTTTTT
The DNA here is from genome assembly GCF_003426905.1 of Ctenocephalides felis. NCBI lineage: Eukaryota > Metazoa > Arthropoda > Insecta > Siphonaptera > Pulicidae > Ctenocephalides > Ctenocephalides felis. Next base: position 13,579 of record NW_020539511.1, read on the forward strand.
CAAAATTCTACAGTAGAATACCCCCTTAAGTATAGAACATGACTGTGCGTAGACACAGCCATGCCCGTAGATCTGTAATAATAATTAGTAATAATTAAATAAGATAGAAGTACATTCTCTTTCATTCGCGTAGTTAGTTGGCTTTTCCACAGGTAATTACAGGGTGGTTATAGAAGTCGGGTTAAGGAGTTGGTGTAACCCTTTCGTAACGGAGATGCAACGCTAGATGTAATATTTGGTAGTCGTTGCAATACTCCTGAGAAGGCGACATCAACCCTTTTAATCCGTCACAATATATATTCAATGGAGATACAAACAAGCCAAGATGAAGAAGTAGCCAGAGCTCTTTCAAAGTTGTCATTTGACATAAAAGAGATGGAACTGGCTCTGAATGAGCTGATGACTTTCGTCAAGAGAAACGAGGCATCAGCTTCACAGATTCAATCCATGAAAAAAAACTAACTTTATGTTACCTATTAAGACAAATGAAGATTACATCAATGCTAAAAACTGTATGAGCAAAGACCTTACAACTTTGTTTTGAAGTGTGGGTCGACAGGGTAAAAGAAACTTCTCCGCGTTAAGAGTTTCTAACTGCATTATAGGTAAAACATATTAAGTTGGCATTATTTGCATATTTTAATATTAATGCTATTATAAATGCATATTCATCTTTTCATATTAGTGTAGAAAAAGTCCGTATAAGATTTCCAAATGAAACGGATCAAGGTATATTGCGATCAATAAGATATTCTCTAGGGACTGGGAAGGGGGAAAAATAGGATAAAATCTAAGACGCTTAACGTAGATTTAGAGCACGCTTAATTCTAACTTTATATATATATATATATATATATATATATATATACATATATTATATTCCAGATGATTAGTTTTTGGATATTTTTTATGAATTTTTATGTTTTTTACATATATCAGACATACAGCATTTTTTATACAATTTGATAGATTTTGATGACTATGATTATTGAATTTTTTTACAAAGTTTAAGAGCATCTCAACGCCAATTACAGAATTATTGATATTTATCATAATACATTTAGTAATCAAATCGGTAATACTTGCTGTAAATTTGTATGTTGATAAATTATTAACTTCAAGAAAATTCAAATTACAGTTAGCAAATAAATTGTAATATGGCTGTGATTTCAGATATATGCTCATTCGAAAAGGTAAATGTGATACCTATTCAATTATTTCATCCACACACATTATCTTTTTATTAGGGAGCAATATATGACAATATATGGCAATTAATTGACGAATATATTTTATATCCAGTAGTCTGCATGATAGTTGTTGCAAAGGCTTTGCTGGTCTTCGTATCAATTTTAGTAACTGTCCCAAATAACTCTCAAATGGAAAACAACTGTACTGGTCAACACTGATTTATTCCCTTACTGTATCATTTATCATGTGAGAAATACCATGAGTATTATATACAAGCATGCATTCTCCATATAATTTTGGCAATCGCAAACAAAATATTTCGATCATTACCAATGTCTGATCCCATAATTTTTTATTAGAGTTTCTGAACATACAATTCTCATAGCAGCATGAAAGTTAAAAAAAAAAATTATATACCTTTCTGGGCATATAAGTTTTTAGGACTGCATGTAGCATGAAAAATCTAAACTCTGTCGCCTTCCATTTTTCTAGATCCTTAAATCCACGAGGTTTCAAGATACAAGATATAATAGTGTGACTTAGAGCGCATGACAGACTCCGATTTTTTATCCAAGAATTCAATAGTGAAATGAAAGAAAATTTTTTATCCAAGAATTCGCATGAAATTGAAAAAAAAAGTGGTGCACATGTGGAAGACATTCCTTTTTCCGAAATTTAAAAATCGTATATATAAAAAATTAAATATTCAACTTGAGTTTACATGGTACAAGCAACGACATGAAAAAGCATACTTAGATAAAATATGGATGAGAAAATTTGAGCATTACAAACATTGAAACGTATATGGAACTAAAAAAATATAGATGAAGTATTTTCGTTTCTAGTAAAGAAATAAAAACTTAACCAATTACAAAATGCGCAGTCTCTTGTATGTTCAAAAATAAATCTTATGCAACATTAAATATGTTGTTGCTTTAATGTAGTGATAGTGATGTAATTTAATATGTATGCTGCTTTAATATAGTGGCAAAATAAAAAAATGGAACTAAAATTATAAGAAACATGTTTTACTTTTATTATAGCGATAGTATGTGCTATTAGTAACTATAATTATATTATTAATGATTCATATAATTTTACATTCATTTTAAAGTTATCACATTGAATGTATTGTAGAAATGTATTCAAGCGTTTGTAGTTTTCCAATTGTAAGTTTAGTAAAAAACAAAGAAAATTTTATTATATCTTACAAGTTTATCCTACAAGTTACATGTGTTGATCGTTGAATATTTAAAATTGGTTAAATATAGCCAATTGCATTAAAAACTGATTATTCTCTTCAAGAATTTCTTAATATTTGCAAATATCAATACAAATTTTTAATATCGATTTCGAGTGCGAATCGATTTTACTCTATATTACTTTTTCTTTATATAATATCCAGGCTGCATAACATGTTTCAATTTCCTTTTTATATCAATTTAACAAACTTAGTAGATACATAAACATAAGTGATTTGGTAAAGATTGGGAAGAACTTTTACCAGAGATCAGTTAAGTCAGTCGAAGGTCCCAAGATTTTACAATCACAATTGAATTGGACAAATCAATCTTCACGACCTTGAATAATTTATATAAGTATTGAAATATCTTCGTTTGCCAATAGATTATAGCATTTATACATGGTTACGATTTGCGTACAAATTAAAACAATCCTCTTGATTTGAACCTTTGAGCGAATATTATTTATTGTGATGTCACTTCCTTCTTCGACTAAACTAAGGTCAATTATACCATTTGATCCATGAGTAAGAAATCCGTACAAATTAAAACTATGTTTCTGATTAATTATGCATGGCGATGAAGAATCTTCAAGCTAATACTATTTATTGTGATGGCACCTTTTCTAAATATCTCAAAATTATTAAATGTGTCAAAATTCCTTCTGTGACTGAATTATAGATATCATTTTATTTAACATTCGGTATTGATCTTCGAAGAAAAATAATCTAGTAGCCAAATAGATACAAAATTAAATGAAAAAAATGTTGAAGTATGAAGTATGAAGTATTCATACTTTGCATCCGCTTCAAATTTGATATTTGGTTAATAATGTAAATCCAGGGCTGTTTCTTCTGTTTGGTCGAAAACTACTTTGAGTAGTTCACAATCAAAAAGACATAAATGTCCTTGACTAGATTGGAACCAACTTCTATTTGGATTTTTCAAATAGTTTGGCACAATAAAGCCATCGAATCATTGCCATCACAATGATCATTATAAATCAAATTTCCTTTTTCATTGTCATGTGTGATTTTTCAACAAATAAACCAAGAAAATTGTAATGTAAATAAATCATAATTACTGACACTATCGAAATCGAAATTGTATATGAAATACCGTGTATTATACACTAAATCCTTGTGTTATGCATTTGTCTCAATCAAAGTTAATTCTTTCCATGACATGTTATATGCTCATGTTATTTTACGTAGGTTATTTTACCTATGCTCTCTTCAAATATTCATATCGTGTGTCATATTGAGATAAATGAGTAATTATAGTAAGTATTAATCATATTGTTTACTACTCTTGTTTTACTTCCAAAAATACTTAATTGTTCTGGTTCCAATAGTTTCAATAGCAATTTCGCAATTTCGTTATTATATTATCGTTAGTTATTGTTGAACCTCAATAACAGTGCTTTGACTTCAATTCATTCATTATCTCTTGCTTCATGTACGTGATAATTTTTCATTCCATTTATAACGAAGGTGGGAAATTTCACAAGTGGAGGATGTAACATAACCTGTGGAGTTCCACAAGGTTCTGTATTAGGACCTTTATTGTATCTATTATACACCAATAACCTTAAAGACGCAAATTAAAGGGAGATACATATTATATGCAGACGATACAGCGATAGTATATGCGGATAAGGATAAAAAAACTCGAAGATATTATAAACACGGACATGAAAATATACACCGAGTGGCTAACTGAAAATAAACTAACAATTAACATAGATAAAACAAAATACATATATTTCAAACATAGAAAAATACTGAGAACACTAAACTAAAATTGAAGTAAATAATAGAGCAATAGAGGAAGTGGAAAGCATAAAATACTTAGGACTGATAATAAATGAAAAACTGACATGGACAGACCATATAAACAAAATAAAAAAAGATAGGAACGTTAACAGGGGCATTGAAAAGGATCCACTCTTTCGGCAAAAAAATAAAATAAATAATATTCTTAAAACGCAAATAATACCTATAATTTTATATGGCATAACAACATGGAGCCAAACAACTAAAGCAAACCTAATGACATATAGAGAATAATGATAAAGCCATAAAAATAGCATATAATTTTACCACATCTAACACCAAATACTTGCAGAGAGAAACAAATAATCATTCACTAAATAACATAATTGAAATAGAGAAATGCAAACTAATACCAAAATGAAATTTAACCGAATTAAAACAAGTGCAACAATAGACACAAATCAAGATATACATGAACACTACACGAACAACACAACTTTTTCACATTGAACGCAATAGAAAAAAAAATTTGAGAGAAAATGTCATATGGAGTGCTACCAAAATATATAACGAATTGCCAGACTATATTAAGATGACCAATGATAATGAAAATTTAAAAGAAAAATAAAGTAGTACTATATGGAAATTAAAGACAAAGAAGACTGAAGAGTTATATATATAGATATTATATTAATGAAATAGATATTATAGTCAAATGAAATGTAAATATTATATGAAAACTGTTTTTCATAATCTCTCATACCAGGCACCTCTGTCTGACTGAGATATGAAAATAATGTATATATAAATAAATAATAAATAATAAATAAATAATACTCCTATTACCATAATCTATCATCTGAACATTTCCTATTATTTTCTTTATTATTAATTTTATTTTCTTTTCTTAATTATTTATTTTAGTTCCAAATTTGTTTTGTCAGCATTCATCAAATAAAGTTTCTTCGTGACTGCTAAATATTTTAACCAATTTTACATATTCAAAGACTAAATCACACATTATTTAGTTTTATTATCGCAACATTGATTTCGAAAAAAAAATGACAATTCAAGAAACCTACCGACAAATTTACAATACATTACATACTGATTTACTAACGCGTTTGTTTTTTTAGATTTATTTTCGCTTAACAAGAAACTCATGAGCAAATAAAATTATATGTAATATAGCAGCACACGTAACTGAACTAAACAGCTCAATATCATTCGGACGATTTAAAAAATAACTTAAAAAAATTTCACATTCTAACAATTTTCTAGATTTACTAAAACACGAGATGTGCTTTTTATGTAGTGAGTTGGCATGCAACACTCTACCAAATAGAAATAAGAAATTTGAATATAAGAATATTTGAATATTCTTTAAATTCAAGATGTATAACTTGATGTTGCCTTCTATAATTCTAGTATTCTAGATATGTTTTGGATTTTGAGTTCTCTACATGGTGCACCACTAGTACTACAACCTGGTAATACTTTAATTGCAAGTATTACCTTGATAAGATTTCCATTAAAAAATTTGTCATAAGAGTATTGTTTCACTCATCTTTAGTTGAATTTTGGACAAATAATGAAATTGTTCGCGCCAAACACGCACCTGCATAGGATGTCGTAATTTACGATAAGGAGGATAAATGTGGACATATACCTTGTTCGTGGCTCTCAATGCCCAGAAA
>NW_020539512.1:0-17315 GCF_003426905.1 Ctenocephalides felis
CTCAAGTGCATAAAAGTGTTCTGGCACTGATAGTGTGTTATTAGTAATGAGAGCAATCAGTGAAATTTTAAGTGTTTGTTTGCTTTTTGTTCGAGTGTTTTAATTTAATAGTATGTGTGGGAAATTAATTTTCATCTTCTCATTTTAATTATCTGCAACGTCTGTTATATTTATCGTTACATTTACTACATTTGCAATATGACCAAAAATAAATTTTATATGATTTAGACAGTTTAAAAAATAATTGCCGATAGTTTTTTTCCCCCGTTTTGAAGTTTTTATCCATTTATTTGCTTTCTTTTAGAAGTTTTAACTCAGTTTCTTCTTTTATTACATTTACATTTATCAAAAGCGGAAACGAATTTATTCTATCGTTTTTATGATATTTCAGTGATATAATAATTAAACCCATTGATTGATTTTAATTTTCAAAGCTTTCTAAATGATTGCGTAATGCACATACAATGATTACACGCTTTAAAAAAACAAGATATTATTTAAATGTTTATTAATTTAAAATCAGGACCTGAAATCTACAAATCATTTAAAGAATTTTGTGGTATTTTTACAGTGGTTCACACACCTGCATTATTGCACGTGTATAGTTGTGGTTTAATTTTGGCTAGTCAGTGGGCAATGGCTCAGTTTCTTCATATGTATATCTTAGTTTTAATATTGAGAAACGTCGTAGAAAATCCCACCATTATTCGAAGATGATACTGTAGGAACGTAATTTGCTTATTTATAGAACAGTCAACATCAAATTATTGAATTTTCCTTATAGTTTTATTCATGTTTATATCTCACATCAAAATGTACTTTCAAGTGTGTAATAGATTAAAAAAAAAATCTTATCAAACTCGGTTTGCTTTCCTCAAACTTATTTTATTATAGAAATACCATTTATTATACAAATAAGATATGTCTTAGTTAGTTATTGCCATGAATATAATTTATCTATATGACAGCTATAGCTTTTACTTAAATTGTACGACTTTTTTAGCAATTTACGTCAATTTATTTATTGTGATTTTTTTCCACTGTTTTGTAAATCATTTCGTTTCATATTTTTGAAAAAGCAAACACACATGCTATTTTATAGAATTTTTGAAGAAATATTTTCATGGAGAATTCCAGAGTCCCAAATGGGAAACTCTAATATTCTACAGCATCTGGCTTACATCTCTAAATTGTTGAATAAACATTCCAATCTAGTTTCGATATAAATCGTTAGAAATTGTGCTAACTCGAAGGTTTGTCTTAGAAGCCATTTCTGAATGTGTAACTAGTGCGTTCCGCGTTCTAAATTTATATTTCGCATATATTTAGAATCCTATCATCCTGCATTTATCGCGGTTTGTTTGCCCTACTGGGTCATATGTTGTCACTTGGTCAACATTTTTTTTATAAAAAAATTAGTTCATAAGTTCTAAGATAAATAGTTCTAGAAACTAATTGAGAAGATGAAAATTTGATTTAATTGTATTAAAATTTACAGCTAACCACTTGGTAACTGGTTGTGTTTGCACGTTTTTTTTTTAATTAAAACGTTTCTAAATAACTATATTTCAAACAAACAATATAGTGTTATTTAGTGCAAGGGTGAGGACTGTTGTTTAAGTTATTTTTACATCAAGTTTGTTTGAATACTGAAACAAAGTTTTTGAAGAAAGTCGAATCACATCGAATCGAACGAACGCTGAGGATAATGATATCTCGCATACAATTATGACAAAATTTAAATCACTTCCAAAAGAACTCGTAAAGAAAAAAATCTATGCAGTGTGCAATACGTGAAATATGTTCAACAGACCAGAAATAACAGCGGAATGGACGGTGCACGCGCAAGTCACTATATCTCATCCTGGACAGGAAACAGAACAGGAAGCGAAAAATCCATCAGAAGATGGAAATGTCCGGGTAGTTTATTCTTGGCATGGGCACAGTGGAGATGACTCAGGTGGTGCAGCTGCCACAGTATTGAATCCTACTACTGATAGGTACGGTTTCAATCGTGGTGGTATGACGTTTTCTGTTGTTCCTCCTTGCAAAAGTAATCAAATGTCCGATTCTGGTTATACAAGTGAAAAGCCTGCTTCTTTACATTCGCAAGAAAAGAAATGCAGGAGCACTTGTAATATAACACTGACAACGCCTCATGCTATGCAGATGGTGCCATCTATACCTAATAGGAGAGCCTTTAGTCTGAGATGCCCATCAAGTACAATTTCTGAAAATGTAACTGCAGACACCATTCCTAAGAGAGCGAATACTTTCACCACGCATTTTTGCACAGAGTTACCGGAGAGAAGGGTCGAAATAAGAGACGCTGCATCCCAAAACAACCCCTATTCCAACGGAAGCGGATACTGAAGATGAAAGGGATAGGGCTGAAAGCGTTAGAAGGAAGAATAGGGTTTATGCTAGGAGAAGGCACGAAACAGATTCCGTCATACTAGGGTCGAGGAATTCTCGATCGGTTAGTCTACATAGAAATCAAAATTATTCTGTTTTTTTTATTTATATTTTATTTATGTTTTGTATTTTTTCAGACCCCTCGACGATTATGCCGTTCTCCTGCATCGAAATTATTATCATCTCCCGAAATATCAAATTTGACTGTACAAACTCCGATCAAATTAAACGGAAAATCAACCAATTTACCTCAAACAGAATCGCAAATTTCTAAAACTTCCGAAGGAAACTCTAGTTCAGATTCTCGAAACCGCGCACAGTGCACATAGATGTTTATTGCACAGGTTCCGAGATTGACGATGAGGAAAATATAGAGAAAATAGTGAGAAAAGCTCTAATAGTGAAAATGACGACAGCATCGACCCCACAAACGGTGTTTGAATCAGAAAAGGTACGTGTTAGTCATACAAAGATATCAAACCCAAGAACTGCCAAGAGCTTGGATGATGCACAAAGGAGGTATTAAACCGAGTTCTTCATCTGGATATCCCTCAATGGCATCTTTTCGTCTACTATAGCAAAAGGTTTGAGCGCTTCAACGATGTCTTCTCTGATGAATTCTGGAAGCAGACTGGATTCTCTAGTCATGCTACTTCTTGGAAAGATACAACAACGTCGGATATGGAATCTTTATTGAATTCGGCACCAAATAGCAGACCGATAAGTATGGCACCAAGTATTGACAGCTTTGATTACGAAGACTCTCTAGATAAAGAACGTATTCAAGCTTTAGACCGATTGTTATGGATTCAGAGTAAAACTTGGAAGTCGCCTGATGTAGAGAGAAAATTACGATCTAAACTGCAACATATAGATAGTGACGAGAGTAATGAAGAAGAAGACGAAGAAACTAGTAGCTGGATATTTTCTAAAACAGATGAAGACAGCCCTTGTAGTATTGTAAGCAGAGAAACTGATTTATATAGGCCGACATTGACACAAATGAGTAGTCAGATATCTTCCATGGATGCCGATGAAAGAAACTGCATTCCTGGAGAACATATATCTTATTATAATATACACGAGGATAAATTTGATGTAATCAATGCAAATTTGAGACCCAGTTCAGATACTATATCCAAACTGCTCCAAAGTCCTGGTGTGGCAACTAAAGTTCAGAATCCTGAAATTGAATGTGGTTTAACAAGCTCAAACATAAATATTCCTCAGTTCAACAAGGAAAGTATATTCCGAAAAAAGATAATGATTTACAACATACACAACAAAGTACTATTAAACCTGCAGTAAATAAGGGCTTTGTTCATAGATTGACTATCGGTAACACTGGCGCTGTCAAAGTTGAAGAATCAGAAAATAGCATTCCTGAAAAGGAATCATCTCGTTCAACATCTCCATTTATTAATACATTGCCAGGGTACTTCACTGGCCACCTCGAACGTGCAAGGCGTTTCGGAAATGTTATGGGGACGTTGAAAAAACCTGGCCATCATGTTGGTCCTGCCAAAAATCCTAATTGCTCTTGTGAGCATTGCAAGAGGTGGATGTCAATGGGGGGTGCAACCAGGGGGCGAGCTTTTAGTGCTGGTGCTGTACAAATTCATAGACCATACATTCGTCGGGACAGCAAAGAAATACGAGCGAAGAACCAGAAAGTGTCAGTTTAGGGTGGACTGATTTGTGATAATATAATTCACGACTGAAGGGAAGAAAATTCAACGCATATAAACGTGTTTCGTATTTCAATATTCATAATATCATTTGTAATAATTATTTCATCAATATATTTTGTATCATCTTAATATAAAACATAGTAATCGAATTCATAAGAATCTTCATGTAACTATTCAATTAATCATTTCATAACAATACACATGAGACTCAGTTGAATATTATCAGATTCGTTTTGATACAAATAATTATATTCTTTCGCAATTAATGAATCAATTCTAATTTTTGATTTAGACAATATTTTATTAATAAACTGTATCTGGTGGCTGGTTCAACTTATACATTATGTACTATATCAAAGAAATCATTTTGTATATTGATTATTAAATGTTTTATTACGATTTTTGATAAAAATAGTATCGCATATCGATAAAATGTTTATTAAATGTATTTATTATGAGAAATAAAAAAGTGAATAATATATGATTATTTTGTGCATTTCGACAGACGTTCACAATCGAAGCGTTCACTGTGGGTTTGTTAATCTGTACTAAAAAATAACTCGACTGGTTCTGCAACAAGTGCCAAACAATTTTGTTGACTATTTTCAAATAACTTTAATGTCGCTATGGTAAATACTATACATAGTAAATCGTGTTTAAGTTTGAATAAAAATATTGCCATTGCAATTAATTGATAAGGGAAAAGTTTTTTCTCGGAGGATTACGGAACTAGCTTGTTGGAGCAACTACATTGATGTTATATAACAGTTTTCTGCAAAGCAATTGTTCTCACTTGTTTTATTTTCTTCCCATAAAATAACAATATAATAATTGTCTTATTGTTGGGTGTATATTTCTTGTCATTTGCGTGTTTTATTCAATGCTCTGTTGTATTATGCATATAATATTTTTGTCTACGAATTTTTTAAACAATAATTTTTCTATTTCAATCATTTTATTAACTTCCCGTAGGGTAAGTTATTGTAATGGGCCGAAAATCGGAATTGAAAATTTTTACATTTCTCGACGTTTTGAAGGTTTCTGAACGTTTTGGCATACCTCAAAAAAATGGATGTGTGTGTGTGTGTGTGTGTGTGTGTGTGTGTGTGTGTGTGTGTGTGTGTGTGTATGTATGTGTGGATACAAATTTCCAGTCACGTTTTAGGGCGCACGGATCAACCGATTTGAATGGTTCAAAAAACATTCGATTCCTATTGATTGGGAAAAGAGCTGATTAGTTTTTGGCAAAGGCAGGTTCAGCCGTTTCGGAGATACGGAGCAAAGAATGCAGAAAATAGAAATCGAATTTTTGAGCGAACGGAGTATCCGATTTGAATGATCTAAAAAACATTCAATTAGTAATGATTGGGAGAAGTGTTTATTAGTTTTTGGCAAAGGCAGGCCCAGCCATTTCGAAGATACGGAGCTAAATATGTAAAAAATGGCAGTTTTTGAGAGAACTAAGCGTCCGATTTAAATGATTCAAAGAACTTTCTGCTTGTCTTAACAAAATAATTGATTTTAAAAAAAAAAGTTTGTTCAATTTTTTTTTTTTTTTTTTTTTTTTTTTTTTTTTTTTTTTTTTTTTAGTATTTTGTATATCGAAAATATTTCAGATTTTATTTTTAATTCTGACTATAGTTCTAATATACTTTAGAAATAATTTCAACTCTGCAATTCGGTTTATATAATTCTTATAAATATTACACAATGTTACAATATTTATAATAATCTATTTGAAAACATTCAGTATTCCTCGAACATTTCGTTACGGTGCGGGAAGTTCCAGCAATTTGCCTTAAGGCACGATGCCATAATTGCCTCAAGACAGAATTCCACTTACAGCTAGTTTAAATATTTTTCGGTACATTGCTACATTACGTTTTACTAAACTATTAAAATATCAATAAAAATATTATCACAAAGAGAAAAGACAATCACGGGTTGCTTTTTAATCAATAATAAATAGAATGCTCGAGATGTAGTTCAGATTACTATTCGAACAAAAATTAAAAAATTACATGCGTATTTAAATGAATTTAAAATAAAATCCCAGACAATATCACACGTAATAAAACTACTTTATTTTTTTATTTGATATTATTTCTCTTAAAAGATTTAGATTAGATTCTGACATTCAATCTCTTTTCTGAGACAATTCACCTTGAATTGATATGTTTTTTTACAGTTGTGATTTTTTTATATTTTATATAGCTTTATGAAAGGATTATAAGGCTTTAAACGGCTTTTTTAGTTAATTCTGCGCGGCATGTTGTCTTGACAGAACAACTTTCTCAGCCTGGCTTCATATTAGTTAGATTTTTTTTCTAATTTTGAGCAAGATCTTTGTAAATACAGTTATGAATAATTAATAATTTATAATATTATAAGTCGGTGGAGTGCAATAGATTTATTTTACAGTACATACTTGTTCTAATGCATTATATTAGTAATACAACTTGTTTGTAGGTACACATAATATTCCAGTTTTAATGTGAATTTTTCATTCAAAGAAAATTACATGGTAATATTTATAATTCATTTTTCTATTAGGCTCAACAAAGTCTCCAAGAATCTAGCCGTAAGTTAGATTTATTGAGAAAATCACTCGAATTGCGGAGATCCGAACTTCCACCTGATTCACCGGCTGCTAATCAACTCAAAAATGAATTGCAGCAAGCGCAGGCTTCAAGTCCAGGACCTGTCACATATACACCACTTAGACCGCTTACAGGTTTTTAATAATATATTTAGTAAAAAAATACTTCATATATAACTTACATTTTTGATGAAACAGGTGGTATCACGACGAATAGAATACAAAGCAGTTTCATTCACGGAGGTGTTTCCAATATGAATAGATGTGCTGCAGTAACTGGAAAATTAGAAGTACGTTTAATGGGTTGCCAGGATCTCCTAGAGGATGTTAGTATTATGGTTTCATTACTATTTATGTACTTAATTATAAATATTCAGTTGTAATTTTTAATCATCTTTTTCTAGGTGCCTGGTCGATCTCGGCGTGACAAAGATGCCGTTTCTTCTCCAACAAGCAGTAGCAGTGGAGGCGGTGGCGGAGGCGGTGATCTTCGATCTTTTGTCAAAGGAGTTACAGGAAGAGGATCAAGCAAATCGTATTCCGTAAAAGATGAAACAAGTCAAGATATAATGGCCGTTATAAAATTGGATAATCAGACTGTTGGGCAAACCAGCTGGAAGCCGTGCTCCCAGCAGGCATGGGATCAGAGGTAAGTAAATAGTAAATGTAGTTCGAAGTTGTATTTTTATTTATATTAAAATTACAAATTTACAGATTTTCCATAGATCTGGATAAATCTCGTGAACTGGAAATTAGCATTTATTGGCGTGATTGGCGTTCTTTGTGCGCAGTTAAATTCTTGCGCCTAGAGGAGTTTATTGATGATATTCGTCACGGTATGGCTTTACAACTTGAGCCACAGGGACTGCTTTTTGCGGAGGTAAATATTGATCACTAAAATTATGAATTTTAAACTTTTTCGTAATCCTTTAATTTGTTTCAGATAAAATTCTTGAATCCTATGATATCGCGTAAACCAAAACTTCAAAGGCAGAGAAAAATATTCAAGCAACAAGTGAAAAATATTCCACGAGCTAACCAGATGAACATCAATGTAGCTACATGGGGTAGATTGCTGAAAAGATCTTCCCCGTCCATTCAAAACACAAGAAACGATGCTGTTCCTGGTGTTCAACCATTGGCCGATACATCGCTTGCAGAAGATAAGGCTGAAACACCTGGTGAAATTCCTGATATGCAAGTGAGTTTTAATTTATTCTTATCCCTGATTTTAAATTTTATATCTTATTTTTATATATTTCCATAAATGATTTGTTTCTCAGGCTGCTGGTTTATCTGGTGCTCGTCCATTAGGTGTCACTACACCTCAAACAGAAACTCAATTTATGCCTCAAATCCAGCAGCATCAAACTCCGCCTACGCAGCATTTACTCCAACAAAATCAATCTCAACTACCAGTTACTCCCCGTGCAAAAAAACCACCAGCAGTTTTACCGCCAGCATTGCCGCCGAGAATGGACACTGAGGTAGTAGTTATTAATGTTATATGCTTTTATTCAAATACTCAAGTAACTGGTGTGCGGTTCGTATTGCAATATGCAAGAAGTCTTGCTAGGTGCAAATACATATATTATCAGTTTGAATTTGATGTTACTCTTAGATGAATGATCAATTATGATGCTAATTCTCAATTATTACTGATAGAATTTGTATAACACAGTGTTACAAATATATAACGCTTTAGTAAATGCTGCTTGATTAATATATTAAGACTAATTAAATATGTTGATATTATTTTTTTTTAAGAATTCTTTTTGCACACGCCTTTGTTTTTGTAATCACGTTCAGATAGCCAGTTTTTATCCTTTCAATTAATTAATTATTGTATTTAACAATATTTTACAAATTATAAACATGCACACTATCTGAACACAATGTTTACCTAATCACGCTCATCACTAACAGCTTTTTGTGTTGTTTTTGTTTCTTCCTTGTTGGTTTTGGTGGTCCCTCCCTCCTGTGTGTTGTATTCGGGCTTTCATAGTTGCAAAAAGCACTCAGAGAGTTCGACTTTTTGAATCAGGAGTCAACGGCGACTTCTCCAATTCATCCGATGAATCATCAGTTTGGAAAAATGACGATTGAAAATAAAATCCCTCAAGCTGTCGCCGCCGTTCCGCATCCTCATGATCTGAATGAATATAGACCAGATCTTTTAAGACCAGTTATTTCAACGCATCCTTTAGTTGTTTCTGGTTTCCCAATGCAGCCAGGATCTGTACCACCTTCTCCGATTGTTGAAGTACCACCGTCGCCACAACCTTTGGTCGAATTCCCAGAAGAAGAGGTAAATTTTTACTAAATACATAGATGTTGAATGGTATATTTTTTACGAGAGACTGAATGATTATTTTTATTTTTTAGATAATTCAACAATATGAAAATCAACAAGCTGCAATTGGCCGTAGACCAGGACGACCTTTGGAATATCGTGATAGCGCTTATGAATCGCGCAGACATTCTCAATATGCAGGCATGTCAATGGATCAATTCCGTTTGCTGAGTGTTTTGGGAAGGGGGCACTTTGGAAAAGTTATATTGTCACAATATCGTCACACTGGAGAATATTTTGCGATAAAGGCTTTAAAGAAGGGAGATATTATCGCAAGAGATGAAGTTGAATCACTGCTATCAGAAAAAAGAATATTCGAAGTCGCCAATACGATGAGACATCCGTTTTTGGTTAATCTTTTTGCTTGTTTTCAAACGGAGGTTAGCAAATCAATATTTTTATCTATTCAATGGATTTTATTTTAATTATTCGATTCTAAGTGTAAATTATGAACTCATACATATATATAATTTTTTTTTCAAGGCTCATGTCTGTTTCGTTATGGAATACGCGGCAGGCGGCGATCTCATGATGCACATCCATGCTGACGTCTTTTCGGAACCTCGTGCAGTTTTTTACGCAGCTTGTGTGGTTTTAGGTTTGCAGTACCTTCATGAAAATAGGATTGTTTATCGTGATTTGAAACTAGATAATTTGCTTCTGGACACTGATGGTTATGTGAAAATTGCCGATTTTGGATTATGCAAGGAAGGAATGGGACACGGAGATAGAACAGGAACTTTTTGTGGAACGCCCGAATTTTTGGCCCCTGAAGTTCTAACTGAAACTTCGTATACAAGAGCTGTGGATTGGTGGGGATTGGGAGTTTTAATATTTGAAATGCTTGTAGGAGAGGTAAGTGAAAAACCGGTGCATTCTAATTATATTTTATTTTGGTCAGTTTGTTTTCGAAAATTTAATGTGTGTATTGATTTACCAGTCACCTTTCCCGGGAGACGATGAAGAAGAAGTTTTTGATTCTATAGTTAATGATGAAGTACGCTATCCTAGATTTTTATCATTGGAAGCAATAGCAATAATGAGAAGAGTAAGTAAAATATGTTTATAATATTTTTCTTTTATTGATTTTATAAACAGCAATAATAAAATAAAGCTAATATATCATTTTTAAAACAAATGTGCAGAAATCACTCCAGTGAGTGGTACTCTAATTAAGGCCCTATGGCCACGTTTTTTTAATATCCTTATAGCAGAACTGGTCTCAGTAATTTATTTGAGTTATCGACAAATTGCTATACATGTTACTGCTTTTATCCTTATTAATCGTCTATGTATGGTTTTGGTAGTTTGAATACTTAGCTTTACAAAAATATATGTACAAGAGGATTTCTCAAAATCTAAATTATTTATGGCAACCACCGTTTCACCATGATAATTTCTAATTTAAAGCTGTTGAGAAAGAATCCTGAAAGAAGATTAGGATCAAGTGAACGAGATGCTGAAGATGTGAAAAAACAAGCATTTTTCAGATTAATTGTATGGGATGATTTATTACTAAGAAAGGTTAAGCCACCCTTCATTCCTACAATCGTAAGTATAGCATAAAATCTAAAGAAAAAAACTGAGTATTACACATTACAGTATATTTTGGTAATTTGTTTTAAATATCTTATTATAATTTCAAGACTTCTTTGGAAGATGTAAGTAACTTTGACGAAGAGTTCACATCAGAAAGACCACAACTTACACCACCTAAAGAACCAAGAATTCTTACAGAGGATGAACAAAAGTTATTCCGCGATTTCACATATATGGCTGATTGGTGTTAAATGTAATTGTGAATATTTCATAATGTTCTACAAGGTTTGTATATTATTTGAACTAGCAGGTCAGCTGCCAAATATATACATATATACATTTATATATATATATATATATATATATATATATATATATATATATAGAAGTGCCAAAACTTCTAAAAAGTTTGAAAGATTGCAATGCCGCAATTTTAAGCATTTTAAAATTGTTTGTTAAATATTTTATATTTATGGTGCTTCGAACCAGCTCCGTTTTTGTTTAAAAAGTGCCTTTAGAATAATTATTCTTGCCTTAATATTTTATAAATAAATCTGTTTGCTATAGAATCAGTTATCAAAAAAGGCAGCTATTGCAATATTGGAACTATCCGTTAGTTAGATATTGGTCTAATTGCGTTGACGCAGAAATAATTAAAAGTGAAAGCGCTGCTAACTGAATCACTAGTCCAGCAGCTAGCAATATCTTTTGAAATGTATCGTTTTTGCATGTATTTTGAATAATGTGTTCATAACAATAACATAGTGTATATGAAACATTTTTTTAATTTATTTCATTATGGTGCAGAAGATACATATATCTTCCTGATTCTGTTGTTTCTTATATCAGCATAAAATAATTTTTTTCTTTTAAGTATGTAAACCTGCTTTAGCATTATTTTTCATGTTGCTTAATATTTTGGGTATTTACCATTTTTCTTCATACTGTTTTAAGTTATGATAGCAAAACTTATTTCATATATCACTTTTTTATATTCTGTGATATTGAAAAACTTGGTTTATTTTATCTGAATGCAGAATTAGACATTAAATGTTAAATATGAGCAACACAACACTCAGATTTTTGCACACTTAATAATTACAGACATTTACCTATTTATTAATTACACGTTTCGAGACCATGGTATGCCATTTATTAATACATTATTAAATATTATATTTAAATTATATTTAATTTTTGAAAAACAAAAAACACCAACTATCTCGTACTATGATTGACACAGTACTAAACATGTGAATATATACAAAAAGATTTGAAAACAAATCTTAAGTGTCGAAGAAGATTAAGGGACAAGGTAGATATTATTATAATGTAAACAAAAGGAGTGCGCAATTGCATACTAAAATTAACAAATGTGAAAACAGATTAATTTATTGAAGAGAATTAGATAAATGAATGAAATTAATAAACAAACAAAAATTATAAATTATTAATGTTATTTATATAATGTTTTTTGTTTTTCAAAAATAAAATATAATTTAAATAAAATATTAAATAATATATTAGTATATAATTTTTACTGTCTTGAAATTACACTGAAGATGAGGCATACCAGGGTCTCGACATGTCTGTAATTATTAAATAAAGAGTGTGTAAAAATTTGAGTGTTGTGTTGTTCATATTTAACATTTAATATTTGTTCCACTCATATCATAAAATTATATATACATATATATATATATATATATATATATATATTTAATATAAATTATTTGATTATGCTGCTAGCTGTTCTACTACTAAGACTATATTTAAAAAAAAATAGCTATAACTATACAATGCAGAAATACAGTATTACTTTCACAACTTAAAAACTGTTTTTAGATAATTTGTCTTCCTTTAATTTATTTTTCACATGTAATACATGAAAGCATACTTGCTGTAAAATAGAAAATGTATATTCTGTGAATAATATAAGATTATATTGTTATTAGCCAGCAGTGTTATTCGGATTTGTTTATTAATCAAGTTTTATGTGTTTAGATATTATAGTCAATATTTTAAGTATATTATATTTGATCTACATATTTTATATTTTTTCAATAATAATCTTTAAATGCATACCATCATTGTAAATGCAATTAACTGGTAATTGAATATTATCAAAATATTGCCAATAGTATGCTCTATATGATGAAAATGTTTTAGTTTATAAATTATGAAGGTAAAAATATTGAATTTTATTTAACATGTTTTTGTTTGAGTACAAGTAGGTGTTCTCAAAATTATGCTTTTTAATATGAAGGATAATCTAATTGAAAACAGTGTATTCATAACAATGATTTTCAAGTTGAATGGAAAAAATTATACATATTTGTTTTATCAAGTCATTAAATACATAATGTTATACAAATATGAATGCATAGACATTTCTATGCTCTAATTTTGTGTTTGTAAAATATTATGTTGTAATAACTTAATAACTTATATCTTATTTTACATTAATTCATATAGAATTCGAACTATATTCTATATATTAATAAAATTGCAGATGCATTGTAGTGATAGTAATTTGATAGAAATATTTATATATAATACATAAATTTATGTATATAAATTAGCATACATACATGCATATATATATATATATATATATATATATATATATATATAATAACTGAAATCGCTTAGTATGACACCGGATATATTGACCGGCCGCATATATTGACGCAATCGTACTATAAAGTTTAGTTTTCATATAAAATTCATTATAAAACAATCAGATATATTGATTTTGCTTACATTGACATGACATGTAACTTATAATGACCCAGTTTAAAAAAAAATTATCCAGTTATAATAACCGCCAAGATTATGATGTTACATGATGAGTCTACGAAAGCAATTCCTATGTTTTTGCACACAATAGCACATGGACTGAATATAACTTTTAGGCACATATACGTTTTTTAATTGTTTTATACAATGTATTGTTACTTTTAAGTTATATTCAATAGCTTTTTTTATATATAACCTCTATAAAAGCTAAAATTGAGTGGGGTAAAATGGACCAGTTGAATTTTTACCCTGGAAAGGTGTAAACTGTAAAATAATAGCAAATAAAAAAATAAATTAATTAAATATTTTTAAATAAATAGTTATTCTACCTCTATTGATGAATATTTCTAATGAAATATAGGACCAATGTTATATACAGTGCTATCTTTGTAAAAATCTTACCCAAAAATTTAGTTTTTATTTGTTGAATAATGTAGCTCTTATTTCGTAAAACTCTTTAAAATTGAATATAATTGCATCTGTTCGCCGCCTGGCTGTCTCATTTTACCCTGCCTATACAGTAAAAAGGATAAGATGAAATTTTTTAGAAAAATAGTAAAAAAACATATTTCTTAATTAGGAATTATACGTCCCTTCGATGTCATACTAAGCGGATTCTACTGTATATGATTTGTGTGCATATACATGCGAAAATACATCTCACACATACATGTATATCATCCACATAATTAAGTTAAAATCTATTGATTAAATAATGATCATTATTCTCTTCATTTTAATCCCATCTCATTATGCACTTATTAAAGATATTTTAGTATTTGCACAATTGCAATTTTGATTTGTTGATCTTTTAAACATGCTGTCATGTTAAAGAATGGGCGTTATTGTTTCTGTTTTATATGAGCTATTGTTAATGGTTAAATTACATATATATGTACATATTTAAACATATTAATGAAAAATTTAAGATATATTTTTGGAAGCTTAAAGCGAAATAAATGGCAATGTTTTAATAATGATGCATATACTACAACAAATAAATATTGTTTTATTAATTTCCTAAAGAAGTTTAGGATTTTGCCAAAATTTCAGTTTTAGAATCGGAGAACTTAGATTTATTATTTTCCTGTAGGGTAAGTTATAGTAATCGCAAAATCTATATCTTTATGTTGCAAAGGTTTTTGAACATTTTGGCATACAATAGAAAAAATTGATGTATGTGTGTGTTTGTTTGTGTATGTGTATGTATGCGGATACAAATTTTCGTCGACGATTTCGGGAACACCGATCAACCGATTAGAATAATTCGAAAAACATTCGATTTGTATTGATAAGGAAACGTGCAGATTAGTTTTTGGCGAGGTCAGGTCTTGCCTTTCCGTAGATACTGGGCAAAAAGTGCCAAAAACGGTAGTCAGTTTTTAAGAGAACGGAGCGTCCGATTTTATCAATTCAAAAAACATTTTATCAGATATATTATCAGGTACATCAAATTATCAGATGTTTTATATACATTTAAATAATGTGTACATTTTGTGTAAACTTTTTTGGGTTCCGTACCAAGATTTTCCAGCAAAGTTGGGAAGTCCTAGCAATTTGCCTTAAGGCACAATGCCATGCACCTCACTAGTTTTCAAAGTTTTAATCGATTCATACATTTTAATTTTTAACATACTAAAATCGTGGAGGACTATGATATGATAAATGATTTAATTACAATAAAGATGACAAATAATATGTTTGAAAAATTTGTATAAAATTAATCGATCTGTAGTAAAAAAAGTGCTCTTAATTTATTAATTCTCTTTATTGAACATTTTCTTTGCATTCAGTTTGTTCGGAATATATTTTTCTAATATTAGAATATTGCTTTGCTCGAGCTTTCTGCAAAGAACTTTGTTTAACATCAGAATTTATTTGAAAATCTTGTAAACCTTCTGCAAATTCATAATAGACAATTGTTGAATCAGCTTCCATAATAGCCAAGATGATACTAAAATAAAAAAAGAAATTTGTTAGCCCAATGAGAAAAACTCTAGTATTATTTTGATAATGAAGCATAGTTACCGTGAACTTTCTAATATAAATTGAAAATTATAAACATCTTGCAAGCTGATTAAATCAGATGTCGATTGAGGTATATAAATATCATCTCTTGAATTACTGGAGTCTCGAGCAGTAATATATAATAAATCTAAATGTGCATTATATTTACAATTAATGTTGTACTTCAATTTTACTGTAAAAAAATATAAATGACATCATGGTTAGTTTTTATATGTGTTTAATATAAATATGTGTTCTAACCATCGCTTAGTTGTTGATATAAAATAGAAGCCATCTGAATCTTTCTTGCATTTTGACAACCTAATGATTTGATGTGTTCTAGCTAAAATGTAAAAAGAAAATTAATATTCTCTTTATTTGTATTAATATAGATACAAACTCTTACCGAAGAGTTCATTTGTTGTTTGGAAGGAGAGATTTGTTGTAGGCCGATTACATATAAAACTATATTTTGTATTCACTAAAATTATAAACATAACCTATTTGTATATTGTCACAAAAGTGTGAATTAAGGAGCAATTTTCTACAACCGTTTCTCCCGACAAATTCAACATGTTTCTCCCTGTTTGTCACTGTTGAAAACATTTTCGATCCCCTCCATATAATGAAATATATATTAACCGTAGATGTAGATGTAATATCGCACTATTTTACAATGTAAATAAAACTAGTGGGGTGGGTGGCATCGTGCCTTAAGGCAAATTGCTGGAACTTCCCGCACCGTAACGAAATGTTCGAGGAATATTGAATGTTTTCAAATAGATTATTATAAATATTGTAACATTGTGTAATTTTTATAAGAATTATATAAACCGAATTGCAGAGATGAAATTATTTGTAAAGTATATTAGAACTATAGTCAGAATTAAAAATAAAATCTGAAATATTTTCGATATACAAAATACTAAAAAAAAAAAAAAAATTGGAACAAAATTTTTTTTTTCAAAATCAATTATTTTGTTAAGACAAGCAGAAAGTTCTTTGAATCATTTAAATCGGACGCTTAGTTCTCTCAAAAACTACCATTTTTTACATATTTAGCTCCGTATCTTCGAAATGGCTGGGCCTGCCTTTGCCAAAAAGTAATAAACACTTCTCCCAATCATTACTAATTGAATGTTTTTTAGATCATTCAAATCGGATACTCCGTTCGCTCAAAAATTCGATTTCTATTTTCTGCACTCTTTGCTCCGTATCTCCGAAACGGCTGGACCTGCCTTTGCCAAAAACTAATCAGCTCTTTTCCCAATCAATAGGAATCGAATGTTTTTTGAACCATTCAAATCGGTTGATCCGTGCGCCCTAAAACGTGACTGGAAATTTGTATCCACACATACATACACACACACACACACACACACACACACACACACATCCATTTTTTCTGAGGTATGCCAAAACGTTCAGAAACCTTCAAAACGTCGAGAAATGTAAAAATTTTCAATTCCGATTTTCGGCCCATTACAATAACTTACCCTACGGGAAGTTAATAAAGATTAAAGAATACGTACCCATGCATTTCACACACACACACATATATAATATATATAAATATAAACATTGACGGGATATCGGTCGTAATAAAACATAATAAATAGAATGACATAAAACTATATATATTTATTAAATAGAAAAAATAAACTTTTGTAACAATTTTGTTATAAGAGAACATAAAACTATATCTATATATTCAATAGAAAAAATAAACTTTTGTAACAATTTTTTTAATAAAATCATATTAACATCAAACAATATTAATGTGACGGATATGATTGTTTATTTTTACACAAATAATTAAATCTAGGCTCAATTTGAGTTAGTGCAGATCGTAATAAATTTTCAACGTTTATTAATAATTAATGTGGAAAAGGCTGATTCTCATAAATATGTT
>NW_020539513.1:0-20000 GCF_003426905.1 Ctenocephalides felis
ACTTGCCTGGAACTTTGCCTGAATCGTTAGAAAAATACTAAAACTTGCCTGAAACTTTGCCTGAATCGTTAGAAAATACTAAAACTTGCCTGAAACTTTTCCTGAATCGTTAGAAAAATACTAAAAATTGCCTGAAACTTTGCCTAAATCGTTAGAAAAATACTAAAACTTGCCTGAAACTTTGCCTGAATCGTTAGAAAAATACTAAAACTTGCCTGAAACTTTGCCTGAATCGTTAGAAAAATACTAAAACTTTTCCTGAATCGTTAGAAAAATACTAAAACTTGCCTGAAACTTTGCCTAAATCGTTAGAAAAAACTAAAACTTGCCTGAAACTTTGCCTGAATCGTTAGAAAAATACTAAAACTTGCCTGAAACTTTGCCTGAATCGTTAGAAAAATACCAAAACTTGCCTGAAACTTTGCCTGAATCGTTAGAAAAATACTAAAACTTGCCTGAAACTTTGCCTGAATCGTTAGAAAAATACTAAAACTTGCCTGAAACTTTGCCTGAATCGTTAGAAAAATACTAAAATTAGCCTGAAACTTTGCCTGAATCGTTAGAAAAATACTAAAACTTGCCTGAAACTTTGCCTGAATCGTTAGAAAAATACTAAAACTTGCCTGAAACTTTGCCTGAATCGTTAGAAAAATACTAAAACTTGCCTGAAACTTTGCCTGAATCGTTAGAAAAATACTAAAATTTGCCTGAAACTTTGCCTGAATCGTTAGAAAAATACTAAAACTTGCCTGAAACTTTACCTGAATCGTTAGAAATATACTAAAACTTGCTAATATATTTCCTCGAATCGGACTACGCTAGAGTATAGTTAGCGATTGGCGCGAAGCCTCACACCACTCTTACACGCTTGGCGCACAATCGAGTAAGTTAAGAAACGATGAAAGTAGTGGTATTTCACCGACGATATTGCTATCTCCCACTTATGCTACACCTCTCATGTCTCCTTACAATGCCAGACTAGAGTCAAGCTCAACAGTGTCTTCTTTCCCCGCTAATTTTTCCAAGCCCGTTCCTTTGGCAGTGGTTTCGCTAGAAAGTAGATAGGGACAGTGGGAATCTCGTTAATCCATTAATGCGCGTCACTAATTAGATGACGAGGCATTTGGCTTTTTTTTTGGCTGGGAGGGAAATGCATTTACGCACACCGGACGCCAGGTTGACCAGGTAGTGTGGGACTCGATCCGAAGGCAATACCCGCTAAACCTAACTCCTAGTATTATGCCTGGCGGGTGTTGGCGCAGGCAACACGCTGTATTCCAGATTTCATTCTACCCTATCCCCTGGCGTCTCATGGACGTTGTTTTGGTCCAAGCGCTGAAACCGTTGAGTCCTCCGATCAAAACTCTTGTGAAAATAATCTTTAATTCGTCTTTCTTAATAACTTTCCCTGACAGTAGAAAGTTTGCAGAGTCCATGTGCCACACTCCTCTGTTATTTAAGGTGACAGTACTAAATATCACATCAGATACGTTGTACCTTTCTTTTATCTGTGCATCCAAACTCTTATAATGTTCTATTTTACGTTTATGAGCCAGATCCATATCTACGTTGCCCCCAACGATTTGTGTGTCAATCACAATAGCAGAATCACCTTGCGTCGCTATAAGATCAGGTTTACGTGTTCCCTCTGGTGTTTGGAACAATGGCTCCCATTCGACACGAGAGTGTCTCTTCTCGAGAGCTCTTTTGACGTTTTTGGTGACTGCATTATGTCTCTCAATTCTTTGTCTATGACTTCGATGGCACGTTTGTAATATGTGAACTAGAGTCTCTAGAGCGTTGCATCCTGCTCTACAAAACCTATCTTTTCGGCGATCTCTCGTGGTCCGGCTTCTGCATGGCATAGAATTAATTCTAAGACGAGCGCAGTTAATGAAGTCCCAATCTTCTAATTATGGAGTCAAGGTTTTTAAGAAGGCCAAGTGTTGTATTCCCTAACGTCAGATGGTGTAACAGTTTTGGAATTCCGACTGTTCTTAATGCGAACAGACGTTGTTGCGGTTTCAAGGGAGCCTTGGAAAGCTTCTTTATGATGTCCTGCAATATCTGCCTTAGATCGCACATTTTGGCGCCCACTGGAGTAAAAGGTACTCCGAGATAACTCCAAACTTTGACCCTGAAAAGGGCAGGTAGGTCTCGACCACCCCAGCTGAATTGTATGTTATTATCAACGTATGATTTTTGACATGTGGCACATTCCTGATTGCTATTGTAAAAGATTTGGCGGTTTTGATGATAAGGCCGCATTTTGAGAGATAATCATTAGCGTGGTCTAGCATTGCCCGAAGGCCTTTTTGTGACGACGCCGCAAATACCAAGTCGTCAGCGAACGCCATGATGTTTAGTAATTTTCCCTCTATCACAACCCCGATCTCAGGAGGGGAGCTTTCAATGAGCATATTTATTTTTAGATTAAACAAGACTGGCGATAAAGGATCTCCTTGTTTAACCCCGCTCCTCGGACTAATGGGATCCGAGTGCCAGTTATCCCAACGGAGTCTCGTCCAGCTGTTCTAATATGTGTACTCTATATACAGTGTGCATCTACTGCGTAAATTGTAGTATTTTAGGGTATCAATTAACGCCTTGTGCGAAATTGAGTCGATAGCTTTTGCCATGTCAATTGATGCTATAAAGACAGGCTTGTGTTTTTGCCTATGGTATTTCAGTAGGTAGTCTAGTGCAAAGATGTTGTTTGAACAACCGTCAACCGGTTTAAAGGCAGTTTGTCTATCATCTATTTTACTATGTGTTGTCATCCGCTTTGCGAGAATTTTGTTTAAATGTCTCGTTATCACTGATGAGACAGTGATTGGTCTGAAATCCCAGGGATTTTTAGCGTTCTGTTTCTTGGGAATCAGAGTCGTGTAACATTCCAGTAGTTGTCCAGGGATACTTCCCGTAAACAGAAGTAAGTTGTACAGGTTAACCAGAGTGTTTGTTGGCACCGATCCTAATAGGTTAGCCGATACACCATCTGACCCTGGCACTGAATTACTTGCCGGGTAACAGTTCTTGATTTCGTCTGGTTGTATAGGACTCCATATAAACGAGAGATCTATATTTCTCGCACCATCTGATCCGGGTGATAGGGTGGAAAGCCCGGTCATCACATTAGTCCAAAACTGAGCCATGATGTCTGGTGGTGGCTTATGTAAGACATCTTTGTTGTCCAAAATGAATTGCACGCATTTAGTAGGGTGCTTAGCCCAGTGTTGTTGGGTAGTTTTGAACTGGAGCCTTCTTGTTTGTCTCTTATTAAGTTTTGGCTTATAGCCTTCTCTTCTAGTTCTCACGTTCAATGGTCTATTTTTGGTGGAAAGGTTGACTTAAGGTAGTCAGCAATCTTTCCCTTTAAGTCGTTTAATGATATTTTACTAACTAGGTGGCAGGTGTTAGCCAGCATTTTACCATTGAATCTTTCATCGGTGTCGGCGGCTGCCTGTCCCAGCGCCAATAGTAGGGCTTCTCCGGAGGTATCTGTTGTAGCCGGAGAGCAAGGCTCTATATTATCTTGGTTGGACATCAAGCTAACAAAATCAGCAACCTGGCTTTTATATTTCGGCGATCTCCTTTGGCCTTTAATGGCTTCCAGAGATCGACCGGGTATTACCGCTAGAAGGGCTTTGTTGATATGGGGGGTTCCCTTAATCACTAGCGCCGCTTCTTAGCCAGAGTGCTAAAGAAGAGGCGTACTTCATTAGTGCTTGCTCTTCTTCAAACCATCTGGCTTTCTTTGGCTCAATCAACGCCATTCTACTGTCATACCATTCTTTATATTGCTTCTGCTCGTGCACTCTACGACCCACAGAGGTTTTAAAGGCTTTATTACATTGTGGGTAGCGGCAAAGATGATTACCTGTGTCAGTCGGATGGGAAGGACCTGCGGGTCCACCCGAGTCTAAATTAGTCATCCGAGGCTTAGTATTGTACATTGAACCAACTGTTTTGTAGGAACGAGGGAGTTGGCAGCCTACCAGGTCCATGAACGCAGCGGTGACTCTTAGTTTCCTCCCGGGGGGGGGGTACTAACGGCGGGACCCACGAGAAGGGGGTCACGTGCTTGACTACGGCTTCGATGAAATCATAGTCTCCCACACGACCAGCCTTGTGGAGGCCACGTGCTCGACCTTGGCTTCACAGAAACCGCAGTCTCTCTCGCCGAAAGTTAAGAGAGTCATAGTTACTCCCGCCGTTTACCCGCACTTGCTTGAGTTTCTTCACGTTGACATTCAGAGCACTGGGCAGAAATCACATTGCGTCAACACGCGCTAGGGCCATCGCAATGCTTTGTTTCAATTAGACAGTCGGATTCCCCTAGTGCGTGCCAGTTCTGAGCTGACCGTTGAATGGCGGCCGAAGAGGACGACCGACCGACCGAAGCCGGCACAGAAGCCTCGCAGCAAGAAAGATCCGCGGGGGGCCAAGGCACGGGACCGAGCTCGGATCCAAGTCACAAGGGCCGTTTCACCTCGCCCAGGCCCGGCACGTCAGCTTCGGAGGGAACCAGCTACTAGATGATTCGATTAGTCTTTCGCCCCTATACCCAGTTCCGACGATCGATTTGCACGTCAAAATCGCTACGGTCCTCCATCAGGGTTTCCCCTGACTTCGACTTGACCAGGCATAGCTCACCATCTTTTGGGTCTTAGCGTGTACGCTCTGGCTGCGCCTCTTCTTGCAATGAGAGTGAGACGCCCCGGGATTGCGAGCACGCATCCGTAGATGCGGTCCGTCAACCCTCAGTTCACTTAAGCGAACCTTTACTTTCATTGCGCCTTTAGGTTTTGTATTTCCCCATGACTCGCGCACATGCTAGACTCCTTAGTCCGTGTTTCAAGACGGGTCCTGAGAGTACCCAAAGCAATAGCATCGCTGACCGGTAATAGAGTCCGTCCGAGAACACGGCAGCTAACAGCTCGAGGCGGCATCGATGACGGAGCAGGTCCGACGGCCAATAACCGTCCGTGCTTGCAACCGGCCGAACGCCTAAAAGCGACCCTATACCATATCGTTTATACCGTCTGGCAGTCGACCGGAGCACGCGGGGTCTGACGCGAATAAATTCGTAACAGGCTACCGCCTCGGTCGTAGATCGACACCAAACGGGTCGCGACGTCCTACTGAGGAAGAAGTGCATGCCATCGCCGCCTAACGCATAAACCGACGGCGTATCGCAGGACGAATCCCGGTCAATCGCACGCCAATAAATGGAAGACAACGATAACATTGAATCTTTTCTTTCGATCTTTCGGGTTTCTCAGGTTTATCCCTGAACGATTTCACGTACTCTTGAACTCTCTCTTCAAAGTTCTTTTCAACTTTCCCTTACGGTACTTGTTCGCTATCGGTTTTGTGGTCATATTTAGCCTTAGATGGAGTTTACCACCCACTTAGAGTTGCACTCTCAAGTAACTCGACTCTGAGGAGAGATCCTCTCGATACGCGCAACGGTCGCTACGGGCCTGGCACCCTCTATGTGTAAATGGCCCCATTTAAGATGGACTTGAACTCGCCGCAACGCACCGAGATAATCGGATCCTCCCTAACACTACATTTCCCAGCGTCCGTCTCCGACCGCGGGATTTAGTGCTGGGCTCTTCCCTGTTCGCTCGCCGCTATTAGGGAATCCTAGTTAGTTTCTTTTCCACCGATTAGTAATAGGCTTAAATTCAGCGGGTGATCTCATCTGCTCTGAGGTCGTATTATGATTATGATGTGCTCGCAAACGTTAGTAAGCAAGCGCACACAAAATCGACGAGGAACCTTTGAATCATCCAAATTTGCCGGAACGAAACCGCATTTCGAAGAGTTCGGGTTTCCGGTTATCGGGAGGGTCGCAAGAATATAAAATCTCTAGTACACACAACCCGCCGTAATCCCACAGAACGTCAACGAACGGTAATGCCCGATGTTGCAAAGTGGACTGGCTCACACGTTGAGTGAATTATTTAAGAGCACGCATTTACGCGAAACTCCATCATTCGCCGGCAAGCCGTTTAAAGCAAGCGGCAGTCTGGTAATGTTATACGACCCTCAGCCAGAGGTGGTCCAGGAACACTATCCGAGGACCGCAATGTGCGTTCGAAATGTCAATGTTCATGTATCCTGCAGTTCACATGTCGACGCGCAATTAGCTGCGTTCTTCATCGACCCGCGAGCCAAGTGATCCACCGTTCAGGGTGATTTTTTATATATTTATACATGTTTCAATCGTGATTCCCTCGAAATCGTTTAGGATAACTCGAGCGATTCTGAAACTAGTAAGTTTATTATGGGTACAATTAGTACACCGTAAAGCTTTCGCTTTTCGGTCCGAGATACGAGATCTCGTTTCAGAATTGAAATATAAATATTTCATTGTGTGTGAGATTGAAAAATCTGCTTTCGCTGATCTTTCATTTTCTTAAAACAACGCAATGAAGCGAATGTTCAAATTCGCACAATTTGAATAAAATGTGCAGAGTGTATAGAATACTAACGCAAGCGTTTACTACAATCGACTTTGAAACACTAAACTTCCATCTAGCGCCCAAAGAATTGATTGAGCTATGCGTTTAAAGTATATTATTCAAAAAGAACGCCGTTTTCACAACGAACTTCGTCATTCGCTCAGGCATCTGGCGATAACGAGCAGATATACATTGCTCTCACACAATGCATAAGAGCGCTAAGCGGTTGTAAACCGCGTCACGCTGCTTTTGCACACTGCGCAATATTTTGCGACTAGCTCCGGTCAAACGTTAATGAAACGAATGATCCATCGTTGCGAGACGCTTTAAGATTTTATACGTCGCAGGTTATACGACATATCGCACACGTTTCATTTACTAAATAGTAAATGTACGTTAATGATCCTTCCGCAGGTTCACCTACGGAAACCTTGTTAAGACTTTTACTTCCTCTAAATAATCAAGTTTGGTCATCTTTCCAGCAACATCGGCAATGTCGAAACGCTGCCGCGCACCGGTCCGAAGACCTCACTAAATAATTCAATCGGTAGTAGCGACGGGCGGTGTGTACGAAGGGCAGGGACGTAATCAACGCAAGCTTATGACTCGCGCTTACTAGGGATTCCTCGTTCATGGGGAAGAATTGCAAGCCCCAATCCCTAGCACGAAGAGGTTTCAACGGATTACTCGGACCTTTCGGCCAAGGAAAACCTGCTGATCTCTTCAGTGTAGCGCGCGTGCGGCCCAGAACATCTAAGGGCATCACAGACCTGTTTTTGCTCAATTTCGTGCGACGCCGGTAGTAAGAACCACAACCAAGAACGACCGAAGCCTAAGCGGAGGGTCTTTGCGATACCGGAAGGTACGCCTATTTAGCAGGCTAGAGTCTCGTTCGTTATCAGAATTAACCAGACAAATCGCTCCACCAACTAAGAATGGCCATGCATCACCACCCATCGAATCAAGAAAGAGCTCTCAATCTGTCAATCCTCCCGGTGTCCGGACCTGGTGAGGTTTCCCGTGTTGATTCAAATTAAGCCGCAGGCTCCACTCCTTGTAGTGCCCTTCCGTCAATTCCTTTAAGTTTCAGCTTTGCAACCATACTTCCCCCGGAACCCAAAAGCTTTGGTTTCCCGGAAGTTGACCGCCGAGTCACCGGAGGAACTTCGGCGGATTGCTAGCTGGCATTGTTTATGGTTAGAACAAGGGCGGTATCTGATCGCCTTCGAACCTCTAACTTTCGTTCTTGATTGATGAAAACACATTTGGCAAATGCTCTCGCTTCTGTCCGTCTTGCGACGATCCAAGAATTTCACCTCTAACGTCGCAATACGAATGTTCCCAGTTGTCCCTATTAATCATTACCTCGGAATTTCGAAAACCAACAAAATAGAATCGAGGTCCTATTCCATTATTCCATGCACACAATATTCAGGCGAATGAGCCTGCTTTAAGCACTCTAATTTGTTCAAAGTAAACGTACCGGCCCACCTCGACACTCGGTGAAGAGCACCGTGGTAGGATTTTGAGTTGGGCCGCAATTAGACGGGCTAAGCCCACTGGTAGAACGTCCCACAAACATGCCAGTTGAACACCGCGAGCGGTGAACCGACAGTGTGGGACACAGATTCAACTACGAGCTTTTTAACCGCAACAACTTTAATATACGCTATTAGAGCTGGAATTATCGCGGCTGCTGGCACCAGACTGGCCTTCTAATAGACCCTCGTTAAAGGATATAAAGTGTACTCATTCCGATTACGGGGCCTCGGATGAGTCCCGTATCGTTATTTTTCGTCACTACCTCCCCGTGCCGGGAGTGAGTAATTTGCGCGCGTGCTGCCTTCCTTGGATGTGGTAGCCGTTTCTCAGGCTCCCTCTCCGGAATCGAACCCTGATTCTCCGTTACCCGTAACAACCATGGTAGTCGCAGAAACTACCATCGACAGTTGATAAGGCAGACATTTGAAAGATGCGTCGCCGGTACTAGACCGTGCGATCAGCACAAAGTTATTCAGAGTCACCATGTCAAACGGTGAGCAAGGCAAGCCCGCCACCGATTGGTTTTGATCTAATAAAAGCATTCCTTCCATCTCAGGTTGGAACTCTATTTGCATGTATTAGCTCTAGAATTACCACAGTTATCCAAGTAATGTGGGTACGATCTAAGGAACCATAACTGATGTAATGAGCCATTCGCGGTTTCACTTTAATGTGGCTTGCACTGAGACATGCATGGCTTAATCTTTGAGACAAGCATATACTACTGGCAGGATCAACCAGGGTGCTATATATATTGAAATGATATGATGGGGTTGGTAGTATGGTTCGGGTATGGGTTGGAGGTCCGTTTGTTGAAAGATCCACAGTTCTGGATATTGGTTACTGTAGTAGCTTTTCTATACGATATGGTAATAATGTCCGTCCAACCTTTCTTGATGCCTTGGGTCGAGCAGTAGGAATAATGTTTGATCGACTGGTTTGATGAGAGTTCTCTTCAGAGTAATGGGTACTTTAAATAAGGTATTCGCTGGAAGAGACAAACTTCTGGTTCCAATAAAAATCCACTTGTAATGTTTTACACTGTATTTATTTCTTTACTTCACAGACATAATCTCCACTTAGATTATTTAAGACTACTCTAGACTAGACATTAAGACTCACTGGTCTAGATTCTTGACTAAGTCATCACTGGTTGATACAAATAATTCTGACTCTATATATTATGCATTGTACGTGTCAATTCTAGGAATGGCGTCTTCCGTGTTCATGTAAAGATCTTGGACTTTGAACAACATTGAACAATAATTCATATTTTTATTAAAAGCACGTATGATCATGCTATTACAGAACACGCCACCCCTAAAGAATATTGTTAGTCCTCTAACAATTGAAAAGAAAAAAAAACAAAGAAATTACAATTTATTTGGGATTCCTCCCCTCTAAAACAATTTATCGTCCTCGATAAATGAAAAATAGTAATCTATGGTACAATCGATTATAGCAAAAGAGAGAAAAATTTGAAAATTTGCAAAATATGAAAAAGTAAAAGTATAAAATTTTGTAGCATGTCTGCAATATAGTAATTAGATAACAATTCTGATAAAAAAATTAACATAAAAAAAATCTAATATTGTTGTAATACTTTGCTGCATATTGTGATTTTTAATAGTTCATTAAAATTATTTTGATTTAGTTTCAGCAGGTTGTTTAGTTTCAAAAGTAGGATTTTGATAATACAGCAAAATATTACAAACAATAATTAGTTACATTGTTCGGATATTCTTATTGGATACAGTATGCAACCTAATGCCATATGAATTCGCATAGTTGCATAACTTGTGTGACTGCTTTAAAATGATTAGTAGACAAACGAAGTTGTGACCTAATTGATTTATATACATCAATAAAACTTCCAAAAATTTGCTAATTAATTATTTGATCCATTATCACTATCATTAATTAGTTTCAATAAAATAATAAAAACAATTTTTCTATTTGCATAAGAATATTAACAAGGTGCAAGATCTCTCTTTCTTTTCACAAATTTAATATTATAATAAATTGTTTAATTTTTTTATTTATTTGATTCGAATTTAAAATATGATCAAAATACTCTGTGTCAGATTCAGTTCGGTTTTGAATAGGATGTTTAAAAATGCGCGCGCGATTATTTCTAACTGAAGCTGTATGAGAATCTTGTATCAATCTTCGAAGATTTTTTAAAAAAAAATAGATTGCACACTTGTTGCCATTCTTATGCATTACATCTAGATAGAAATGGAAGATAGTGATAATTCGTCTTGTAATCTAATAATTGTTTCACATACTTTTATATTAATACATTTCTGGGCCCTCTTAATTTTATAACATTTATTTTCAAATTCTATTCTGAACATTCTATTTTTACTATAAAAATATACAATATAAAAATATTAATTGGAAATTATTAAATTTAGAATGTCAGTATTAATAAAAAAAATGAGTGGCCTTTCAATTTCTGAATATTTGATACAAATATATTATTATATATATTTTTTTCTATATTTTGTTTCCATGTGAATTATTGATACTACTCATCAAAATTACTTTTGTTTTAAGTGAATAAATAGTGGATAGAAATTAATTTCAAAGAAATTTATTGGTTTTATTTTATCTACTTTGAACGCTCGAAATTCATAGTTATTTATAAAAATAAAAATACAACTACGAAAGTATTAATATGTCAAATGAAATAAATAGATTACGATAAAATTATTCAAAAATCAAAATAAAAATATTAAATTAATGAAATTTCAATAGAATAAAAATATGACGCCAATTAATACTTCACAAATTTTTTAAATAATAATAAAATAAAGTTTTGTAAAATACATCAAGATTCATAACATTAACGAAGTTAATACAGCATAAGCAAATTTGTATTGCGTGCTTTGTTAAGGTTTGAATCCGAATGTTACGTGATATTTCTTTACTCAAATTTCAAAATAGAAATATGATAAAGCTCGTTATGCTATTAACGCAAATAATCGAAATTACATTTAGTATGAACAATTATAAAAAATTCAATTAGAAAAAATATTATTATTTTCAATTTACGCAAATAATAGAAAACAAATTTAACAATCGCTTACTAATTTTCAAAATAAAATTTATTATATTTGTAGAGAAAATTTAGGAAATATTTTTCGTTCAATATAGCACCAATAAATTGAATTGAATTTAAAATGAAATCATTTAGTATCAATAATTCAAACATGGACTTTTTCTATTTTTCTATTTTTTTTCAATTTATAATTCTGTTCTATGAGGATAGTTACATTGCTATTATTGACATTAATTTAAATTTGTCCCCTTCATTTCTGTAACATTTTGTGGTATGGGCAGTTGATTAAATTTAATTATTATTGAAATTTGCATTTTCAAGTTCAATTATTTTCACACAAAACTTCAAAGTTCATTTTATATTATATTCAAGATTAAAATTTTATTCTTATGTAATATTTTAAAATTATTTCTATACTCAACAATAATAGTTGGAATTTATTCTCATGCAAGATTTAATAAAATCGATAAAATCAACGAGCGTGTTTTGGTCCTAAAATGAAAATAACGAAATAAATTTATTTGAAAGATTTTATTGACTCGTTCCCACGGATTCACGAGTCTTTTATAAGTCATCAAAATTACGTCAAATATATTTAAGATCTCGCGGTTTTCACTAACCTTACGAGTCTCCATTCGGGTTTTTCCTACCCTGATTAATTATTTATTTGTCAGATACCTATTGTTTCTTTTGAACAATTTAATATTAGGCTATCTGAAATGAAGGATTGGCACTATCGCCTGAAAAGTGGCACAATGGCTACACTAAATCCTTTAGGCATTTCGCCTTTATACTGGCATTTAAAGCCACATTAAAAATCGCGACGTTATAAAAAGATTTACAGGAGTAAATTGGAAACTCAAAGTCATTAACTAGAGTCACTTACTTTTCAATATTACTTTCTGAGTCTTTTATATTATTACTTGATGACTTTGTTACAAATCTTTACAATTATTTTACTTTGAAATATTTCTGTTATGAAATTCGGACCTGGCAATGCTCGTAATTGTTTTTGTTAAAAATGCTTAGTTAACAATATTTACTTGAACTTAACCTTGATGGTTACGTGAAGTCAACAAAATAATAGTGGTGTGAACAATAATCGAACTACCCATTGTTACAAAAATGTTACCCAAGTACAACCCAAATCCTAATACTTAAAAAAAAAATTCAAATTGACAAAATATTATTATTTATATTCTAATTGACAAATAAAATTTTTTAAAAAAAAATTGACGACTATGATGTTCTGGTCTGGATATGTTGAAGGATTGGTTTTTCTTACTTGGGGAGTGAGCCTTAATCGAGAAGTCTGCGTCGATTTGGGTAGAGTATGTCCTTGTCCCTCTGCGTAAAGTCGCCCTTCTCACGGGTTATTTGGTATGCCGCCACCTTTGATGCCTCTGGTACTTCGTGCCAGTCCTGATCCTGCTGGTTTTCAGCTGTTGCTGTAGCGCCGGATGCAAAATTTCTGTTACTCAGCTTCTTGCTCGACACTCACGGCACATTCAACACTGCACTTCACCACGAGGTAAAACCACCGCTTGACACCATGAAATGATATGAGTTGTTGTTGTAGGGTTGATTAGATTGGGTTGGGTTCCAAATGTAGATTGATCCACTCTCCAAGGGGTGCTAGATCAGTCCAACCTTGTTCTGGTGTCGTGGGCAGAGCTTAGAGTTTATAATAGAAAATAACAACACTGGTATGAGTCTCCTCAGAACCGTGAGCACTTTATATTGGTATAGGCTGAAAGATGTCTTTACGCAAAGTAGAATACAAACACTGAATCTAATTTCGACTATAACTTTATTTAATCTTTAATAACTTCACATCACAAACTAGCATAGATTCGTGCTAAGACATACTCTAAGACATTATGGCTTGGCTAGACTTTTGACTAAGACATCACTAGTTAATACAAATTATTCTGACTCTATATATTATGCATTGTACGTGTCAATTCTAGGAATGGCGTCTTCCGTGTTCATGTAAAGATCTTGGACTTTGAACAACATTGAACAATAATTCATATTTTTATTAAAAGCACGTATGATCATGCTATTACAGAACAATATATATATATATATATATATATATATATATATATATATATATATATATAGCATAGTGCGTAAATGTCCCTCGGCGTCACCCGAGAGACCACACTTTGTATAGAAAAGTTCGATGAATATTTCTAAACAACGAATTTTTTCACATATATATATATATATATATATATATATATATATATTGTTCTGTAATAACACGATTATACGTGCTTTTGATCAAAATATGAATTCATTGTTCAATGTTGATCAAAGTCCAAGATCTTTACATGAACGCGGAAGACGCCATTCCTAGAATTGTCACGTACAATGCATTATATATAGAGTCAAAATTATTTGTATAAACTAGTGATGTCTTAGTCAAGAGTTTAGCAGTGATGCCTTAGGCAGAAGTCTAGGCAGTGATGACTTAGTCAAGAATCTAGACCAGTGAGTCTTAATGTCTAGAGTAGAGTAGTCTTAAATAATCTAAGTGGAGATTATGTCTGTGAAGTAAAGAAATAAATACAGTGTAAAACATTACAAGTGGATTTTTATTGGAACCAGAAGTTTGTCTTTTCCAGCGAATACCTTATTGAAAGGACCCATTAATCTGAAGAGAACTCTCATCAAACCAGTCGATCAAATACTATTCCTACTGCTCGACCCAAGGCATCAGGAAAGGTTGGACGGACATTATTACCATATCGCATAAAGAAGCTACTACAGTAACCAATATCCCGGACTGTGGATCTTACAACAAAAGGACCTCCAACCCATACCCGAACCATACTACCAACACATTATATCATTTCATGGTGTCAAGCGGTGGATTTCCTTGTAGTGAAGTGTTAGTTTTGTGAATTGTGCTTCGTGAAGTCTGGATCAAGTTTTCTTCGCACCCAGAGGCGGCAGGGTCATTAAAGTAAGCAGAGTATCCAGCAAGCAGCAAGACCAGGACTAACACGAGGAACTAAAGGCACCAAAGGTGGCAGCATTACCGAGATAAACTACGTAGACAGAACTACGCAGGCAGATCGATGCAGACTTCTTGACTAAGGCTCACTCCCCAAGTAAGAAAAACCAATCCTTCAACATATCCAGACCAGAACATCATAGTCGTCAATTTTTTTTTAAATTTTATTTGTCAATTATAATATAAATAATAATATTTTGTTAATTTGAATTTTTTTTAAGTATTAGGATTTTGGTTGTACTTGGGTAACATTTCCGTAACAACGGGCAGTTCGATTATTGTTCACACCACTATTATGTTGTTGACTTCACGTAACCATCAAGGTTAAGTTCAAGTAAATATTGTTAACTAAGCAATTTTTAACAAAAACAATTACGAGCATTGCCAGGTCCGAATTTCATAACAAAAATATTTCAAAGTAAAATAATTGTAAAGATTAGTAACAAAGTCATCAAGTAATAATATAAAAGACTCAGAAAGTAATATTGAAAAGTAAGTGACTCTAGTTAATGACTTTGAGTTTCCAATTTACTTCTGTAAATCTTTTTATAACGTCATGATTTTTAATGTGGCTTTAAATGCCAGTATAAAGGCGAAATGCCTAAAGGATTTAGTGTAGCCATTGTGCCACTTTTCAGGCGATAGTGCCAATCCTTCATATCAGATAGCCTAATATTAAATTGTTCAAAAGAAACAATAGGTATCTGACAAATAAATAATTAATCAGGGTAGGGAAAACCCGAATGGAGACTCGTAAGGTTAGTGAAAACCGCGAGATCTTAAATATATTTGACGTAATTTTGATGACTTATAAGAGACTCATGAATCCGCGGGAACGAGTCAATAAAATCTTTCAAATAAATTTATTTCGTTATTTTCATTTTAGGACTAAAACACGCTCGTTGATTTTATCGATTTTATTAAATATTAAATGAGAATAAATTCCAACTATTAATGTTGAGTATATAAATAATTTTAAAATATTACATAAGAATAAAATTTTAATCTTGAATATAATATAAAATGAACTTTGAAGTTTTGTGTGAAAATAATTGAACTTGAATATGCAAATTTCAATAATAATTAAATTTAATCAACTGCCCATACCACAAAATGTTACAGAAATGAAGGGGATAAATTTAAATTAATTTCAATAATAGCAATGTAACTATCCCCATAGAACAGAATTATAAACTGAAAAAAAAATAGGAAAATAGAAAAAGTCCATGTTTGAATTATTGATACTAAATGATTTCATTTTAAATTCAATTCAATTTGTTGGTGCTATATTGAACGAAAAATATTTCCTAAATTTCCTCTACAAATATAATAAATTTTATTTTGAAAATTAGTAAGCGATTGAGTAAATTTATTTTCTATTAATTGCGTAAATTAACAATAATAATATTTTTTCTAATTATTTTTTATAATTGTTCGTACCAAAAGTAATTTCGATTATTTGCGTTAATAGTATAAAAAGCTTTATCATATTTCTATTTTGAAATTTGAGTAAAGAAATATCACATAACATTCGGTTTCAAATTTTAACAAGGCACGCAATACAAATTTGCTTATGATGTATTAACTTCGTTAATGTTATGAATCTTGATGTATTTTACAAAACTTTATTTTATTATTATTTAAAAATTTTGTGAAGTATTAATTGGTGTCATATTTTTATTCTATTGAAATTTCATTAATTTAATATTTTAATTTTGATTTTTGAATAATTTTATCGTAATCTATTTATTTCATTTGGCATATTAATATTTTCATATTTGTGTTTTTATTTTTATTGATAATAATTATGAATAACTATGAATTTCGAGCGTTCAAAGCTGATTTATTAAGACCTGTAACAAAAATAGAATTTTTATCACCTTTAATTATTTATTCACTTATAACAAAAGTAATTTGATGAGTAGTATCAATAATTCACATGGAAACAAAATATAGAAAATATATATATAATAATATATTTGTATCAATTATTCTGAAATTGAATGGCCACTCATTTTTTATTAATATTGACATTCTAAACATGATAATTTCAATTTAATATTTTTATATTGTATATTTAGAATGTTCAAAATAAAAATTTGAAAATAAAAGTTAAAATCAAGAGGGCCTACAGAAAGGTATTAATGTAAAAATATGTGAAACACAATTATTAGATTACAAGACGAATTATCACTATCTTCCATTTCTATCTAGATGTAATGCATAAGAATGGCAACAAGTGTGCAATCTATTTTTTTTTAAAATCTTCGAAGATTGATACAAGATTCTCATATAGCTTCAGTTAGAAATAATCGCGCGCGCATTTTTAAACATCCTATTAAAAATATTGAACTGAATCTGACAGAGTATTTTGATCATATTTTAAATTCGAATCAAATAAATAAATTATCATACAAAATTAAACAATTTATTATAATATTAAATTTGTGAAAAGAAAGAGAGATCTTGCACCTTGTTAATATTCTTATGCAAATAGACCAATTAATGATAGTGATAATGGATCAAATAATTAATTTTATCACAGAAATTTTTAGAAATTTTATTGATGTATATAAATCAAATAGGTCACAACTTCGCTTTTGTCTACTAATCATTTTAAAGCAGTCACACAAGTTATGCAACTATGCGAATTAGATTGCATACTATATCCAATAAGAATAATGTAACTGATTATTGTTTGTAATATTTTGCTGTATTATCAAAATCCTACTTTTGAAATTAAACAAACTGCTGAAGCTAAATCAAAATAATTTTAATGAATTATTAAAAATCACAATATGCAGCAAAATGTTACAACAATATTAGATTTTTTTTTTTTTAAAAAAAAAGGGTTGATGTTAATTTTTTTTATTCATATTATCATCAGAATTGTTATCTAATTACTATATTGCAGACATATTACAAAATTTTATACTTTTACTTTTTCATATTTTGCAAATTTTCAAATTTTTCTCTCTCTTGCTATAATCAATTGTACCATAGATTACTATTTTTCATTTATCGAGGACGATAAATTGTTTTAGAGGGGAGGAATCCCAAATAAATTGTAATTTCTTTGTTTTTTTTTCTTTTCAATTGTTAGAGGACTAACAATATTCTTTAGGGGTGGCGTGTTCTGTAATAACACGATCATACGTGCTTTTGATCAAAATATGAATTCATTGTTCAATGTTGATCAAAGTCCAAGATCATTACATGAACGCGGAAGACGCCATTCCTAGAATTCTCACGTACAATGCATTATATATAGAGTCAAAATTATTTGTATAAACTAGTGATGTCTTAGTCAAGAGTTTAGCAGTGATGCCTTAGGCAGAAGTCTAGGCAGTGATGACTTAGTCAAGAATCTAGACCAGTGAGTCTTAATGTCTAGAGTAGAGTAGTCTTAAATAATCTAAGTGGAGAATATGTCTGTGAAGTAAAGAAATAAATACAGTGTAAAACATTACAAGTGGATTTTTATTGGAACCCGAAGTTTGTCTCTTCCAGCGAATACCTTATTGAAAGGACCCATTAATCTGAAGAGAACTCTCATCAAACCAGTCGATCCAATACTATTCCTACTGCTCGACCCAAGGCATCAGGAAAGGCTGGACGAACATTATTACCATATCGCATAAAGAAGCTACTACAGTAACCAATATCCCGGACTGTGGATCTTACAACAAAAGGACGTCCAACCCATACCCGAACCATACTACCAACACATTATCTCATTTCAATATATATATATTAGAGTGGGCCAATTTTTTGCATATTGAGGCACCTCGCTAATTTAACTTTTTACATCATTTGAAACAATATTGTAAAAAAAAGCATAACCCGCAAATGAATTTAAAGTCAGCGAAAAATTTCAAACATTTTTTAATTTAAAGTAAAAATTGAAAAATCTCATGAAAAATATATTATGACATATATCGAGTTATACATCATTTTATTCGTAATTTTATTCTGCATCTTTCGTACGAACAAAGTTTTTTTGTATCTTTTACGGTTTAGACAGTATAAGGCAATCTGTGTAGTTGTTAACTTGTCAAAATGCAAAGTGCGGATAGGTTAGAGCAACATTCCTCACGATTCGATATTTCTCTAAAGAAAACATATAAACTATTATACATCATTAGAAAGGTCTCAAAATTCTTAGTTCTTTTTCCATACATCACAACTTCGAATTTTGCACGGTGTGGCCTACAGGCGAGTTGCCGTTATGAAAATCGGAAAATCTAGAGAAAATTATATGAACACACCTAACCATTTATATACCATTTTATTCGTAATTTTATTCTGCATCTTTCGTACGAACAAAGTTTTTTCGTATCTTTTACGGTTTTTATGTTATAGAGCAATATGTGTAGATGTTAACATGTCAAAATGCAAAGTGCGGCTAGGTTGGAGCAATACTCTTCACGATTCGATATTTCTCTAAAGAAAACATATAAACTATTATACATCATTAGAAAGGTCTCAAAATTCTTAGTTCTTTTTCCATACATCACAACTTCGAATTTTGCACGGTGTAGCCTACAGGCGAGTTGCCGTCGTGAAAATTCGGAAAAATCGGAAAATCTAGAGAAAATTATATGAACACACCTAACCATTTATATACCATTTTATTCATAATTTTATTCTGCATCTTTCGTACGAACAAAGTTTTTTTGTATCTTTTACGGTTTAAGAGAAAATCGAGGAAAACTGGTTTGAACATTTATTGTAAAATTAGAAAATTTAAACAAATAATTATAAAAATAATATAACTATATAAATTCGTTTTATATTCATTGAGATCTATAAAAATCAATAAATACATAATTTTATACAAAAGTTTAAAAAAACCCAAAAAAACACCTAAAAACTCAATAATTAACTATAATTCATATTGTCCATATATATAAAACTGTTTGAACATCTAACAAATTTTCGACAAAAATTTTTCTATCATAAGGGTTCACAGTTCGAAATTTTCCCAGACTTTTGTCTTGACGATTCACACCGTAAGCGCGAGCAGGCCCGCCGCAGGTCAAATGCACATCGCTTGGGACTCAGTCAAATACCTACGCTGTGGCCGCGCGCCTTATATAGGGGAATAGGTCGTGTCGAGTGCGATGCGAGCAAGCTCAGGCTAAAGTACGCTATGTTGTTCGGGCGGGTACGGATATCATTCCCCGGTGTAGTTTTTACATCATATTCGATACTTTTAGTCTGTCAATGATATATTAGCGTAACTTTTAATAATGTTGTGAGCCACATCTAGAATTATATACCCCGTATATATTCGGATGCTGGTTTGCGGCTATAGATAACTGGTGGTAGGATCATTCGTTTTTAAACGTTCGATCAGAGAGAGTTGAAATTATTTGGGTCTGCGGACCGCAAATATGAAATCTATATATTTTAATAATATAGAATTTTACAAATTGACTACGGTCAAATATATGTGAATATAGCAGAACTAGCAAAGCTTCTCGCAGCGATGGTCTTTCGTTTTATGAACGTTTGATCGGAGCGAGTTGAAATTATTTGGGTCTGCGGACCGCAAATATAAAATCTATATATTTTAATAATATAGGATTTTACAAATTGACTACGGTCAAATATATGTGAATATAGCAGAACTAGCAAAGCTTCTCGCAGCGATGGTCTTTCGTTTTATGAACGTTTGATCGGAGCGAGTTGAAATTATTTGGGTCTGCGGACCACAAATATGAAATCTTGTGATTACTCGACAAATTATTGCTGTAATCAAGTGCGCTCCTATAGTATATATACTGTGGGCAAAAGCCTCTGGCAATGATCATTCGTTCATTAACGTTTGACCGGAGCTAGTCGCAAAATATTGCGCAGTGTGCAAAAGCAGCGTGACGCAGTTTACAACCGC
>NW_020539514.1:0-20133 GCF_003426905.1 Ctenocephalides felis
AAGATTTTCTCACATCCATATTGATATCATTCACTTACCAAATATTAATGGTTTCTCGTATTGTTTAACAATTATAGACAGGTTTACAAAATGGCCAGAAGGTATACCAATCAGAGATATCACAGCTGATACAGTCACACAAGCGTTATTTATGTGCTGGATTTCAAAATTTGGGAATCCAACAACAATAACTTCTGACCAA
This sequence comes from Ctenocephalides felis, assembly GCF_003426905.1. Classification (NCBI taxonomy): domain Eukaryota; kingdom Metazoa; phylum Arthropoda; class Insecta; order Siphonaptera; family Pulicidae; genus Ctenocephalides; species Ctenocephalides felis. The sequence continues at coordinate 203 of NW_020539514.1, forward strand.
GGCACACAATTTGAGTCTGCTCTATTCAAGTCTTTGGCCCAGGCAGTTGGAGCGAAGAAGACACGTACAACAGCTTACCACCCTCAGGCTAATGGACTCGTGGAGCGATGGCATAGGATATTGAAAGCTGCTTTGATGTGTTCCACTGACTGAACCGTGGATCAAGATACTACCTTACGTACTACTTGGTCTGCGAAACTCATTTAAGGAAGATATAAAAGAATCACCAGCAGAAATGGAACTACGTTGAGACTTCCAGGTGATTTTATCAATGTATCTGATAACTCAACAAATCCACAAATATTTTTAGATAATCATCGCCGAATCATGTGTGCATTAAAACCAACTCCTACTGCTCATCGCAACAAGGGCAAAATGTTTATTTTGAAAGATATGGACACATGCACACATGTATTCCTCAGGGCAGATCATGTCCGTAAACCTCTAGAACCACCTCACAGTGGGCCTTATAAAGTTCTAGAGCGAGTTACTGACCGGATATACAAACTCCGCATAAATGGGACTGAAAAAAACTTCACTGTAGAAAGATTGAAACAACATAATCATCTTTTGTTATATTTGTCATTAAAAATATTGTTCTGATCGGAAAAGTTTTACGTGTTCGTATTTTCTCATCGGATTAAATCTTGATCAAAGTCAAATGGTGTTTTCAATCATTTATAAAATAAATATATAGTTCATCAAACTATAATGGCAACACATCAAGATCCAGTGATCGTATCTCTAAACTTACAAAAACATCTATTCGCACGTGAAGAATGGCTTAAAGAAAGGAAAATGAGTATAAATGAAGACAAATCAAAACATATCACGTTTACAACGAGAACTCAAAACTGTGAGGCCGTATTTATAAATAACATCGAAATTCCTCCTACTACCAGCATTAATTATTTAGGACTTTATCTAGACCCTAGACTCACATGGTGTCTCCATATCAAACAAAAGAGCAAATAAACGATGAAAAAACGTAAACAATTGTACTGGCTTATTGGCAGAAAATGTCATACGCAAACAAGACATTAATATACAAAACCGTACTAGTACCAATATGGAGCTACGGAACAGAATTATGGGGATGTGCAAGTACATCAAACATAAAAATTGTACAGCGTACCCAGAACAAAATATTAAGGGCAATGGTAGATGCGCCTTGGCATGTAACTAATGAGACCATCCACAGGAATCTGGAAATTAAAACCGTAAATGAAAATATAAAGACCCGGAGCTGTTCTTACCACAACAAAATCGATGATCACGCTGAAATACAAATCATCAACAAAATGGTTCAAACAAGAAGACTCAAGAAGAAATGGCCAAAGAACCTGCAATATTAAATTATATACAGACAGCTATAGATTAATTCTAGCAGAGGATCTCTTCAATGGAGGAGACCTCTAAACGCCAATTATAACATCATCACAGAGGCTTATAGAAACTATGCATTCTGATTGTCTATTGAATAATTAGTGCAGTAAACGGAGCGTTTTAGGTCTGAATTTTTTTTACTGTGCTCCGAATTTCATGAAATTTTGGAATTGGGTTCATCTTACTCTCAAGTTTAAAAGTGAAAACAATTCGGGTTGCGCCATTACCCCCCGGGGGAATGACACCCCTTCTCAATTGTGTAATTACATTTTTTCAAAATAACGTCGGAAATCGATAGAAAAACTAATTATAAGAAAAGAATGTCTTTTATAGTTTTTCAAAAAAACTAATACTTTTCAAGTTACTGGAGACTAAAGATTCATATATTTTTGGCGTTTTTCTTCGTCTTTTTGCAAATATCTCCTAAAATATACATTCTAACGAAAATCATGTAATGAACAAAATAATGTCAATAAAAATCTTAATAAATCAGTATTACAAGTGTTCTAGGAAAAATATTAAGCAAGATTTGAAAGAGCAAAGTCGTTTTTTATTTCGTTCAAGATTTAATTGTTGTATTTAAAACCATCTAGTGTCGAGTTTTTGCACTTTATGCATTTCGGTGAAATTGGGTTTTATAGTGCTCAACATAAGCTTTAAAATGAGTGCTGTTTCAAGTTTTTTGCGTGTAAAATGAATGAGCTATCATGCAAATAAGAAGCATATACGAAGTTTTTAACTTCCCGTAGGGCAAGTTATAGTAATCGCAAAAAAATCGAAAATGAAAATTTTTATATATCTTTACGTTTGTATTGACAAGATGAAGAATCGATAAAATTTTCATAAAGGTAGGTCTAGCGGTTTCGGAGATATGGAGGCAAAAGTAAAAAAATGAGCCATTTGGCGGTCAAAAATGATCATTAGACATATGCACATCAAATTATCAGATATTTTATAGAGATTTTAACAATAAGTATGAATTTTGTTTACATTCCTATGGGTTCCGTACCAATGTTTACCCGTTAGACAGCGACGCGGCGCTTACGCGCTTTATATTTTGTCTCTATGCAGTTAAAGCAGTACGATTGCTTTGAAAAAAAGTTCAGATCTTCCACAATATGTGAAAATAAAGAAAAAATTTTTTTTCAAAAAAAAAAAAAAAAAAAAAAAATTTTTTGTCCAAATTATAGTTTCTCAAAAATCTTATTTTTTCAAAGTAATTTTTTTTTTCAAAAATGTTAATCGTTTTTAAAAAAAAAATAATTTTTGGTACGGGAAGTTCCAGCAATTTGCCTTAAGGCACGATGCCTTAATTGCCTTAAGACAGAATTCCACTTACAGCTAGTTTTCTTTTAAATCATACGGTTTAATGAGCGCCATTTACACCAGAATTAAAGTAATTTACATTCCATCTAGAATTCACTTCATTATAGACATCTTGATGTATTCTAGCAGATTCACTACTTTAGTACAAACTATTTTCAGAAAATTCACGATTTTATAAAAACTTTTTTTTCCAATTTATTTGAAATACAAAATTATGTTCATTGTATCTCAAAAAGAATAAAAGTATATAAGCATATAGATAAAATTCAAAGGGATCTTTCTGGCTTATTATTGTTTTTTATTATTTTTCTTTCACACAAAAATTGACAGAGTTATGAATGTTTAAAGACTGCGCGGCCGCGCAAATTGTAAAAAAAGTTTTTATAAAATCGTGGGTTTTCTGAAAATAGTTTGTACTAAAGTAGTGAATCTGCTAGAATCCATCAAGATGTCTATAATGAAGTGAATTCTAGATGGAATGTGAATTAATTTAATTCTGGTGGAAATAGCGCTCATTAAACCATATGATTTAAAAGAAAAAACTAGTATATGCTTCTTATTTGCATGATAGCTCACTCATTTTACACGCAAAAAAACTTGTAACAGCACTCATTTTAAAGCTTATGTTGAGCACTATAAAACCCAATTTCATCGAAATGCATAAAATGTAAAACCTCGACAGTAGATGGCTTTAAATACAACAATTAAATCTTGAACTAAATAAAAAACGACTTTGCTTTTTCAAATATTGCTTAATATTTTTCCTAGAACACTTTATGTAATAATACCGATTTATTAAGATTTTTATTGACGATTTTTTGTTTATTACATGATTTTCGTTAAAATGTATATTTTAGGAGATATTTGCAAAAAAACGAAGAAAATCGCCAAAAATATATGAATCTTTAGTGGCCAGTAACTTGAAAAGTATTAGTTTTTTTGAAAAACTATAGAAGAAATTTTTTTCTTATAATTAGTTCTTCTATCGATTATTCTGAAACGTTATTTTGAAAAAATGTAATTACACAATTGAGAAGGGTTGTCATCCCCCCGGGTGGTGATGGCGCATCCCGAATTGTTTTCTTTTTTGAACTTGAGGGTAAGATGAACCTAATTCCAAAATTTCATTCAATTCGGAGCACAGTAAAAAAATTCAGACCTAAAACGCTCCGTTTACTGCGCTAGAATGTATGCATTGATTTTTGCTTTTGATTATATGTTGCGCTTTAACTTCCGAAAACCTTTGCACCGGTAATTCTAATTTTGTTGAATAATTACACATAGTGAAAGATGTTGGTTCGCTTACTGGCACTTTGCCTACTACAACCCATCCTAGTTTTGTATTATGAAAAATCGGTTTATTGTTGCCGAGATTTATGCTCCCATTGCAATAGATTTCCCAAAATAATTCAGAACCTATTAAGAGATCTATCTTATCGCTTATGTCAAATGCGGGATCTGTTAATTTTAAATGATTAGGAATTTTAAAATTGTTTGATTTAAATGATGCCGCTGGAATATTCGATGTTATGTTTTCCAGAATCAAACATGATAATTTTGATGAAAAATTCGAGATGCATGATTTTAATGTTACAGTTGCTTTTTCTTTTATTTTTGAAGAATTTTGATTAATACCGCTGACTAGCATATTTATGTTTTGTTTGTTTAATCCGAGTTTATTGGAAAATTTTTAGTAATAAAATTAGACGTTGATCCAGAGTCAAGTAGAACTCTGCAAACTCTCCATTTGTTAGAGTTAGAACGTTAATTAAAGCTGCTGGTAAAAGTATTTGATTTGAATTATTTTGAATATAACATAAAACATTTTGTATAGTATTTTGGGTTGGATTCGTTGATGAATTTTCATTTTCAATATGTAATAAACTGTGATGATTTTCGTTGCATATATTGCATCAATTTGAAGAAAAGCAGTTTTGAGTGGTATGATTATTTCGTAAGCAATTCACGCATAAATTTAAAATTTTACTTTATATAACATAACTTCGGGAGATAATGTTTTCAATACTTCGCAATAAAATGACAGCTACAATTACAAAACAAACAGTTAATGTTGTGTGTTGCCGCCTATGACTTAGTTTCATTTTCGGAATATGCCAAGTTTTTATGTTTATTGTTGTTAGATTCGTTAATATTAGTTGATACAAAAACTTGACGTCTTTTATTAAAAAATGTTACGAGGTCAGAAAACGTTACAAGCTCAGAGACTTTGTTTAATGATATCTCCCATTCTTGACGTTTTTTTTTTATCAATTTTTGAATTAAGTAAATAATTAATTAATGGATCCTAATATTGTGTAGGTTGTTCTAACGCTTTTAGACACCTTATATGCTTATTGAAGGTGTCTATTAGATCGCGAAGACTTGCGTCAGATTCAGATGGAATCGGCGGATAATCGAATAGTGATTTGATATGATTATTTACAATACGTTTTTTATTCTCATACCGCGATTTTAGCAATTCCCAAGCAATGATGTAATTGTCCGCGGTAGCAGGTAAAGATTCGATAATATTACCTGCTTCGTCTTTTAGACAGGATTTTAGATAATGGAATTTTTCGGAATTGCTAATATTTTGGCCGTTGTGAATAATCGAATTGAATGAATCGTGGAATTGTAACCAAATCAGATAAGTACCGTCGAAATGAGATAAATTGATTACTGGTAATTAACTTCCCGTAGAGCAAGTTATAGTAATCGCAAAAAAATCGAAAATGAAAATTTTTATATATCTTTACGTTTCAGAGGTTTCTGAACATTTTGGCATACCTTAGAAAAAATGGATGTATGTGTGTGTGTGTGTGTGTGTGTGTGTGTGCGTGTGTGTATGTATGTGCGGATACAAATTTTCGTCGACGATTTCGGGAACACGGATCAACTGATTTGAATAATTCAAAAAACATTCGATTTGTATTGATAAGGAAACGTGCTGATTAGTTTTTGGCGAAGGCAGGTCTAGCCGTTCCGGAGATACGGGGCAAAAAGTGCCGAAAACGGTAACTCAGTTTTTAAGAGAACGGAGCGTCCGATTTTAATAATTCAAAAAACATTTTACTTGTATTGACAAGATAAAGAATTGATCAAATTTTCATAAAGGCAGGTCTAGCGGTTTCGGAGATCTAACGAAAAAAGTAAAAAAAATGCCATTTGGCGGTCAAAAATGATCATTAGACATATGCACATCAAATTATCAGATATTTTATAGAGATTTTAACAATAAGTATGAATTTTGTTTACATTCCTATGGGTTCCGTACCAATGTTTACCCGTTAGACAGCGACGCGGCGCTTACGCGCTTTATATTTTGTCTCTATGCAGTTAAAGCAGTACGATTGCTTTGAAAAACAAGTTCAGATCTTCCAAAATATGTCAAAATGAAGAAAACATTTTTTGTTCAAAAAAAAATTTTTTTTTTAAATTTTTTTTTTAAAAAAAAATTAAAAAAAAAAAAAAATTTTTTTCAAAAAAAAGTAATTTTTTGTCCAATTTATAGTTTCTCAAAAATCTTATTTTTTCGAAGTAATTTTTTTTCAAAAATGTTAATTGTTTTTAAAAAAAATAATAATTTTTGGTACGGGAAGTTCCAGCAATTTGCCTTAAGGCACGATGCCCTAATTGCCTTAAGACAGAATTCCACTTACAGCTAGTTTAATATTGTTTGTTTGATTGGAATTGTCACCGATGCTACTACTTGAACTAGATATTGTTTCATTTTTTTAACTTCCCGAAGGAGAAGTTTATGTTTTAATATTTATTTCTAAAGTTAAGAGATATTTACTGTAAATATTATGAAAATCACACATTTCAGTATCTATTAGCTTGTTTGTTTGCTCATCATCATCAATAATGTTTGCCATTTCGATTAATAGATCCAGAAATGTATTCAAAGAAGGCTTTAACTCCGCTAAAATATAGTCAAATTCTGATATATCTGTTTCACTACTTGCATTTTCTCCTATTCCTTTACAAAAATTATCAATTTAAGTTAAACGAGATTTCATAAATGAAATTCATATCGGACGCTTAGTTCTTTCAAAAACTGCCATTTTTTGCACATTTAGCCTTTGTTAAAAACTAATTATCTCTTCTCCCAATCATTACAAATTGAATGTTTTTTAGATCATTTAAATCGGATACTCCGTTCTCTCAAGAACTCGATTTCTATATTCTGCACTCTTCGCTCCGTATCTCCGTAACGGCTGGACCTGCCTTTGCCAAAAACTAATCAGCACATCTCCCTATCAATAGGAATCGAATGTTTTATGAACCATTCAAATCGGTTGATCCGTGCGGCCAAAAACCTGGTCGAAAAAATGCGGACATACAAAACACACACACACATACTCACATCCATTTTTTCTGACGTTTGCCAAAATGTTCAGAAACCTTCAAAACGTCGAAAAATGCAAAAATTTTATTTTTCGATTTTAAGTCCATTACTATAACTGCCCTACGGAAAGTTAAAAAATCGCTACATACGGAAAACGATTTTATAATTGAATTTCGAATATTATATCAAGGGAGTGGCCAGCAGATATTGAAATTGAAATCCAGTCTTTGTGCATCAGATTTAAATTAACATCATTGATGCAATCTATCAATGGAATCAGAGATTATATTGATACTGGAGGCCAAGTAGTTCCTAATAATATAGAAATCCTAATTCGATACATAAATATTGAACCTTGCAGTTCAAGTGTGAGTACGAATTCAGTAATATGAATATTATTTTAAATAAACAAAGATATAGAATATTAATTGAAAATCTAGCAAATCTTTTATTTATAAAAATGAATGACCCGCCACAACAATTATTTAATCATAAATAATTATGTAAAAACTTGGTTAAGTTTTCATCGTTCAGCGGAAGACAACAAAACAAGGAAAATTCAACTACAAGATCCTGAACAAAATCCAATTTGGCATATTATAAATACCATTAGTGTTTTTATGTTAAAACTTAACCAAGTTTTTTATGCAGTATTGTTTGATATATTATTTGTATTTTATAATTTAACTAATTTTTATTAATTGTTCATATTATTATAATAAACATACATATATCTGCACAAAATGGATTTTGTAATGTTGCTTTCATTTTTAAACCAAAATGAAACAAATATGAGAACCAGTTTTTAAACTGTTTTTTTTAAATTTTAGTGTTTTGTTAAAAAAATTAGCACAATACCACTGAGCATAATTAGATTTCAGCAACGAAGCTGGTAACAGTTCCAGTTTGCCATTGTGCATACATTCAGAATTGAAACAGTGATGCCCACATCATAGAATTCAGAACAATATTATGTCATTCCTAGTTTTCCTTCTAATAAATACGTTTTTAACATACATATTCATAAAATTGCAAATCACATAAATAACACACTACCACAAATAAATTGTTATTATCATGCAAGACTATGCAGCAATTATAATGTAGAAAGATGATTAATAGAATTAAAATAGATTCTATGAATCTATAAAATTGAATACAACTAAAATAATTACTAAGTTTGTAAAATAGAAGAATTAGTACCTTCAAGTCCAATATAATTTTTTGAAACAAGCTGCTTAGGTCAGAGCCTTCTTTTTCCAAGTAGTGAGAATCCATTGTAAACTTAAATACTATAGAAACCGCTTATTTTGTTTCAAATATTATTTTATAGTCACCAGTAATTTTGTTGAATAGAATGATAGTAACAATTAACGAAACACATTACATAGTAGCAAATAAAACCATTCAAATGATTAAACGAATTTGTTAGTGAAGTATTTACAAAGCTATTAATTTAAGATTTCAATTTTTTTTCTTTATCCAAAGATGTTAAACTGTCAATAGTATTAGTGCATAATAAACATTAATAACAAAAGTTAGACACAAATCCATGACATACAATATACACAATAGTAGACCGACATGAAGTAACAAAGCATTACTATCAAAACACAATGTAGATTGGAAACTGAGAGAAGGCATCGACTATTCGCTATGTGTGAATGCTGTGAAATGACTGTGAAGGCATGGAACATAGATTTTTTTTTAATTACAATATTTATTACAACTGTTAAATAATACAACATCTAGCAATAATGATAATTAGTAACATAAATTTAAATAAATAAGAGTGCAAAGGATAGAGTTTACATTAAAATAATATCCGTAGTATGATGATTTAATATAAAATAAAAGCAAATAATAATAAATATAAAATTAATAAATAAAATAAATAAAATTTCTGAATAATAAAATAATACTAGAAAAACAATAAAATATAACAAAATAACAATATTAGAAATAATAAGATAATAATGGAACATAGATAAAAGAAGAGTATATATGTTTGTTGTCATTGAAGGGGAAGGGGAGGGAAAAAGTAGAGTATATACAAACGAGTGAAGCATGTGAAGGCTGTGAAGACATGGAAGGGGAATTCAAATCGGCAAATTGATGAAACTTTCCGCAGCGTAACAAATTGTTCGGGAATATTAAATGCTTTCAAATAGGTTATTATAAATACTGTTACGTTGGCTAATATTTATAATAATTAAAGTATTTTATTTAGCCAGAATTAAAAATAAAATCTGAATTACTTTCGACAAACAAACAAAAACGAAAAAAAAATTGAGACAATTTTTTTTCCAAAATTAATTATTTTGTCAAAACAAACAGAAAGTTTTTTGAATCATTCAAATCGGATTTTCTTACCTACACATATATATTTTTTAGTTAGGAAAATATATTCATAAATAATATTAAATAAAATAAGTATAAAAAGTAAAAAGTAAAAGCACATACGTATTTATAGTGGGAAATAGCAAATATCGGTTGGTGGTTGAGCATGGGTTGAGCTGTATTGGAAGATCAGCAAAAATTTTTTCTTGACGTGTTCACGTAAATCATGAAGCTTTCGGTGTTATTTCTGCTGGCACAACATAAAAAATGATCGAAATCTAGAAAAATGGCGGGCAAAGTGAAACATATATACGAGTGATAACACTAACAATAGGTATAGCGAAAACAAACGATCTTAATACTTTTTATAGAAAAATTTAGATTGTCCATGAAAAAACAAAAAAAAATGTCAAAAAGTTAAGACCGTATGTGTTTTTTAATTTTGCATTATGAAAAAATGAAATAAAAAAAAAGTTCTGTTAGTTCTAGTTCTATTAAGGTGCGTCCACACCTAATGAACGAACACGAACAAACATGTCGAACAACAAAATACAAAGAAGAACGAACAGGAACACGAACGAACGCGAAAAATTCCAAACCAACTTGAACAAGCGCTTAAAAGCAGTGAGCGCTTGAATTTTCGTTGTTCGTAGATGTTCCGTGAAACGTCAGTTTTATTATTGATATGGATGTAAGCTTTAATCATACGGCATTTTCACTGGTTTTTGTGTGATTTTTGTTCGTGTATATTTTGTAAATATACTGTAAATAAATTATTCAATTAATTTCACTCAGTTTTTGTATTTAATATTTATATTTTGAGTCGTTTTCTTTCCTCAGCATTCATATTCGGAGCAAGCTGAACATTCCAGGTTTGAGCTAACTATACTCAATTTTCATACTCTCATCCTCAACATATATGTTGAATGTCTATGTATGATAACAAGTTTAATATTTACTTGTAAAGACTGCAATTTCTTCTTTACTGCAGCTTCTGACAAACGTTTTGCCTACACTTTCCCAAGCATCGTTTTTTTTCTAATAATTTTATAAAATGGGTCTTTAGTCTCCCATATTATAGGAAACTTTTTTATTTCATTTATGAATGATAAAATTACGTCATTTGACCATTCCATAATTCATTCAAAATTTTCAAACTGTACACAGTAATTAAAAGTAAATATTATTAAATTATTAACATTATTATTAAATTATAAAAAAAATATTATTAAATTATTAAAATTATTAAAACAAAAATGTTCGTTTGCGTTCGTTGAGACGTCCACACTGCACATACGAGTTCAAACATGAACGAACAATTCCCTTTGATGTACCGACAAGTTGCGGAACATTGCTCGCCATGTTTGTTTATGTTCGTTCGTGATCGTCGTGGCGTCCACACTATGCTGTTGCCGTTAGTTCTGGTACGTTCTTTTATGTTCGTTCGTGTTCGTTCGTTAGGTGTGGACGCACCTTTAGAAATCAAAGACAAAAGCTCCATGAACTCAACAACGTCTCAATCAAAATTTGAAAAAATGATTTGATTACAAAAATGAAAATTTAAAAATGTGTGTGCTTTTTATTATATATATATATATATACATATAAAATAACTATAGTTATTTTGAAGAATTAGAAAAATATTATTTTTTTAAGTCAAATTTACGTCAAATTGTACTCATAGATAAAAGAAGAGTATTGTTACTAGTAGCGTTGTTACTTATATTTGGTATGGTATGCTTACCAATGCTTACTTATCTATGGTATGCACCCATAGACCTTATACAATTGTATAAGGTCTATGATTCGCTACAAAGTAAAACTAAAACGCGACGTGTGCTGCCACATGCGGCCAACGAATGAAATTACCGACTTGAATGATTGCGCAATTAAAATAATCGAAAAGTGCTCATGCCTACTCGCTTGCACCAGTCTGTCAAGTTGGGACAGCAACATGTGCAAGTCGCAGGTTGCGCAAGAATACAGTTACGTCTGTGTCCGGCTTCAATAACCAAAATAAAATATTTGAAAATACTTTTTCATCGGCTCACTAGCGCCAAATCTGCGACTACAAATGGACCCCCAAGTATTCCTTCTGAACGAGAATTTTGTTCTAAGTGAAAAGGCCCGGCATAGCATATGTTGGCATATGTGATTAGTTGATGTCAAAGTAAAACTCCATTGTCTTTTGTAACCTCTTTTAAAACTGTGGTTAATTTTTTAAGAAATATGTTGTGGCATGTTTTATTCCAATATATTCAATATAACATACTCCAAATTATGTAAGTAAAAATAAGTTAATGTCGTGTGTATTATTACTCTTGATCGATATTGAGAACTATTTAAATTCTTATTATTGAGTGTAGTTTAATTTGTATGTTTAGCATAATAATGATGTAGCATTAATGAAGCGACAGCGATCCAATTTGCTGTTATATCGGTCTATTAAAATATGTAATGTAGACATGGAATCAGGGAATGTCTCATGCATTAAAATAAAAATTATGCTTCTCAATGTCAGATTGATTTTTTTAGTATTTAGTGAATCAACCCTTTCAACATACCATGCATGGATATTGTGATCAGATGGACTAATTTATATGAATAATCCTTATAAAAAATTGAAAGCATTATCAGTGTTAATAATCAACTACAAATTAAAAAATAATTAAATGATCGAAGGAAACTGCTTTTGGTAAAGAAAACTTTCTAAATTTTTTAACAAATAATTTAGGAATTTGCATCACACACTCCTAGGAAAATGTTCCTAGAAACATGTAGATACAAAATTATTTTTTCTTCCAGTACAAGCAAAGCAAAATTTATTTCTGATATGTGTATCATTGTTAACTATAATTCAATAATAGCATCACAACTTTTCACAATTACAAGAATGGTTTGATATTAGCTTACAAATGGTTTTAATTGTGACGAAGTTAATCTACTAGAGCCAAATCTACATATGTCATATTTATAACTAGTTTCATTTTATAACTTAGTATCATCATGTTTAGAATCTTTAAGAACTTTGTACATGAAAATATGCTTTGCATGGAATATGTCCTAAGACATATATTTAACAAAAAGTATTTTGGAATACACCTGGACTTTGAAGAGATTTAACTGCAATACCTTACCCTGTAGAGATCATTTCAATAGAAATTAATAAATAGCTAGACTAGTATTCATTCTTATAAAAAACTATTTGAAACATATTTCTTACTGAATAGGTGGTCTGTACTATCAACCAATAATAAGTTACCACTTCTTTAGTGTCCTCCAACCTGTTTATTCATATGGGAAATCTGAGTGCCCGGCCAAAAAAAGTAGCATTCAGATTATTTATTGCGTGCAAAATAAAATCTCAAGATCTAAACGCACCCAGATAGCATTGTAAATGAAGAAATAAAATTGATATCTGACAAGTACAAAATGAGAATTTGTAATCATTCTAATTGTTAGGAGTAAGGTGTTCTTACCCGAAGCACAGATTTGGTTTAATTTTTTGTTTATTACTATAGTAATAAATAATAAGATATATCTCTACTCAATTTTTTTTTCATATATAATTTTATATAATTTACATATATTATATAATTTTATTATGATTTTTAGTCTTTTAACTGTGAACTATGGAATGTTACATAAGGTTTATTGACATTAATATTTTTTAATATATATATATATATATATATATATATATATATATATATATATTTTTTTGTGATAAGGTTTTTCAGCCACAAGTCGAAAAAATAAAAACAGAGCGTAAATATTAAATCTTCTTTAATACGTTTCGAGCTATTGTATTAGCTCATCATTCAGCAAACCAGTTTATTTTTATGTTTTAAAGAGGAAATAAACAATATCAAGATATATATATATATATATATATATATATATATACATATATATGTAATAAAATAAATATATAAAATATAAAGCAGTATTATAATAGATTAAAATCTTTATTGCAGATACGGACTTTAAAACTCGCTCTAAAACGTAGAATAAATTTTAATATCTTACAATGAACAATGCATATGGAAACAATACAATTCAAGACCTATGTGAAGATACAAGTACGAGCAACTTAGAAGCCAATAATCTATACATGGATCATGCCCAATGTAATGCATCAAATATCAGTAAAAATAATCATATTGTTAGATTATGCACATGTGTGTGTGTGTGTGCATTTGTGCATGTGGTGTGTAGGCGTGTGGGCATGTATGTGTGCGTGTTACAACACAGATTGTCCTTGTATTACGAGTTGGCTTTGAAAAGATAGATAATAAAACCTGGTAATAAATAGATCTTCATTAAGAAGGGCCATAGGGCATGTGTTGATGCAGATGGGAAACAATTTGAATTTTTATTAGAATGAATATAATTTTTTTTTATTATAAAATTTTTATTCGCATATTTCACTATTATACAATCCAGATTAATTAACAGGCCTACCTTTGATGAAACTTATCAACGCACTTTAGTACATATGTTTTAAACACCCCAGTCAAATTAACAAATTGCTGGAACTTCATGTACGGGAATTTAATATTATTAAAAGATCAGATAAAGACTTTTTGGATTTTTTTAATTTTTTTGATAATTTTGTAAACATTTGAAAATTTTGAATACGAGACAGTCAAAAATATCTGATTGTTGAACACCAAATGGCATTTTTTAAAACTTTTTTCTGCAAAACCAATTAATTCTTTATTACATCAATACAAGTGGAAAGTTTTTTGAATCATTCAAATCGAATGCTTTGCTTACTCACAAACTCCGTTTTCTGCACTCTTTTTTCTTATCTCCAGATGGCTAGACCAACTTATCAGCATAATTGAATGGATATTTTTTATCTATAAGAATTGAATGTTTTTTAAAGTGAAAGTGGCATTTAGCCTTAATGCAAGTTGCATGAACTTCCCGAAATGTGTTGTAATTGACTAAATCAACCGAAATTGAGATTAAGATATTTGGATAAAATTTTCAACTTCTTATTTCGAATGTAAGTTTTTGCTTTCAATTAAATCTAAATATTTCTATTTTCAATTGATATCTCTCAAACATATTTAAATTTTCTTAATTATTTTAATTATATTGCACTTACACATACTTATATATCCTAAAATCGTAGTTTATTATTCCAAATTTTGATGAACTGACAATGTTTGACTCTTCACATCACAAAAGCAACTTTTGACACAAATTTTGACCATATTTATTCAAATTTTGATGAATTTTTAAAATTATTCTACTTGCCTATAGATCATACTCTTTCTATAGAACTTTCACAAATTTTTAAAATTAAACGACTTGTCGTAGGGCCTTAACATTTTAGTATGATCTAAAAAACCATGATATCTATCATCAAAAAAAAAAAAAATCATAAAAATCGTCAATTTTTTTTTGAACAGTTAATTACAAGAACTTGTGTCAGCAAATCCTTACCAGAGACAATCAGGTCGATTCTCAACCAATATCTTTCGAGCAGTTTTTGAATTTTTAAAATCGATTTCGAATTGCGGGCTAAAACGTGGACGAAATAATGGACCAAATGTTTTTCACTTTTCTGCTATTTACGAAAAACGGCGTGGCCGATCGTCGCGCAAAACTGATAAACACTAGTCCTTATCGAGTTACAGCCGTCTGAGAAAACGTCGATGAGAAGTCAAAAATCTGATCACGCACATACTTTATCCGAATTTGATCTCATTCGATTCAGAATGGCTTGAAACGTCGAAAAAATATAAAATTAGCAAATCGTATTTTTTTTATGAAAATTCGTATAGAGATGAAAATTGGTACAGATGTTAAATATGTCTTTACGAACGAAATGTCAAAAGTCCCCATTGATCCGAGCTTTCCGTTATTTTTTAATCCAAAGTCAAAGGGACAAAATACTTTCTTCCATTTTTATAGGAAACTATAAGAACTATCATAAAAGTTCATGAGACAGATTTATATATTATAATTTATTTAGAATCACCATTTGTGAGATATTGCCATTTGAAAAGTTGAAAGATTCATATTCTTCATAATATGCAGTCTTTATACGTCATATAAATATACGGTCTTTATACATATAATATAAATAAAAAAATAAGGGTCTCTATTGGTTTGTATTTAGATAGTGTAAGTTTAACGAGGTATTCTTAGTATCAATCTATAGCCTCTAATTACTTTCCCCTTAACATCCGCTACCTATGTCATTTTCCAAGTGTGGCATGTCTGATAGTTTTTAAAGAGAGTAAATGAAATAACTAACTAGTGGTGTGTGGCATTGCGCCTTAAGGCAAATTGCTATAATAACTTCTTGTTTTGCAATGAAATATTTGAGGAATATTAAATGTTTTCACATAGATTATTATAAAAACTGTAACTTATATATATTTATAGAAAAGTAAATAAACAAAATTTAATCAATCGAATTTAAAACCAGTGGTGTATTCCATCGTGCCTTAAGGCAAATTTCTGGAACTTCCCGTACCGTAAGAAAATGTTCGAGGAATAGTAAATGTTTTTGAATAGATTATTATAAATGCTGTGACATTGTCTGATATTTATAAGAATTGAATAGTTATTTAGTTATTTATTTGAAGTATATAAGTAAGTTATTTATTTGAAGTATATAAGTAAGAACTTTATCAAGAATTGAAATTAATATCTGAATTATTTTCGATATACAAAAAAAAAATTAATTTTTTTTTTTCCAAAAGCAATTGTTTTGCCAACACAACCAGAAAGTCTTTTGAATCATTCAAATCGAATCTTAGTTCTCTTAAAAACTGCCATTTTTTGTACATTTAGCTTCGTATCTTCGAAACGGCTAGCTAGACCTGCCTTTGCCAAAAACTAATCACCACTTTTCTCGATCATTACGAATTGAATGTTTTTTAGATCATTCAAATCAGTTCATTCCCTCAAAAACTCGATTTTTATTTTCTGCACTATTTGCTACTGAATCTCCGTAGCAGCTCGATCTGCCTTTGCCAAAAAATAATCAGCACCCTATCAATAGGAATTGAATGTTTTTTGAACCATTCAAATCGATTGATCCGTGCGCCCAAAAACGTGGACGAAAAAATATATACAAAAGCCACACACACACACATCAATATTTTTTAGGTGTGTCAAAATGTTCAGACCTGAAAATATGCAAAAATTTTCATTGACGATTTTCGGCCCATTTATAATTTACCGTAGGCTAGTTACAGTACCCTACGGGAGGTTAAAAATTTAGGACATTGCCTAATATTTATTAGAATTATATAAACTGAATTGCAAAGTTAAAATTATTTATTTGAAGTATATAAGTGAGCTTCAGAACTTTAGCTAGAATTAATTAAATTTCGAATAATTTTTGATATTCAAAAAAAATCCCAAAATCTTAGAAAATTACCTTAACAAACTTCAGGAAGATTTATGAAATTCCGAATAATAGTTTAAGAGGATTAACCATTCATACCCCATTACAGAAGAATTTTATATAAAGATATTTATTGGATGATTCTGAATTTAATGTTGACATATGTATTCCAAGTATGGATGTACAATAAATTTTTGAAAGAAATTCATGTTTTGATTGATGTTATTACTAGACTTTGTCAAAATATCTATACATATATATATATATATATATATATATGTATGTATTTTGATGAGTTATTTAGAATAGGGCAGTATGTATATATATATATATATATATATATATATATATATATATATATATATATATATATATATATATATATAGGATTCTGTTACTGCCCGATTCTAAATAACTCATCAAAATATATATATATATATATATATATATATATATATATATTTTGTAGAGTTTCGAACAAGAATCCAAAATAATACAAAATAAAAAAACAAGAAAAGTTTTTAATAAACAATTTCTTTATTTAATTATTTGTTTACTGTCAACGTTTCGGAACTAGGTACGTTCCATCTTCAGGACATCTGTCAAGAAACATGATCTTGATGAGATTTAAGCAAACAATATGTTTAGGAATAGAAAATAGATTTTTCTTAAATAATAAATTAATTGTAACAAATAATAATGTACAGAAATATGATAATATGATCAAAATGAAAATGATAAAAATAAATGAGTGGATTATCAGAACAGGATATTAAAAATGATAGAAATTTTTTATGAAAGTTATGGAAAAAATTTTTTAAGAAAAGATTAATGATAAAATTGAATTAATTACCTGTATGTTTGAATAAACGTTAGCACTTTTTCACTAAACAAGAATTTTTAACAAAAAATGAATTTGTGAGTTATTTTTCCGCCGAATAGTTAACTTTTGTAAATCAAAATTACTAAAAGTGTTGTCTTTTTTTAAATTTTTATTTGAAAACAAATAATATTGTTTTCTCGATGTTATACTATTGGCTTTTGGAAGCAAACTAAATGAATTTGATGGTTCATATGTAACACGTGTAAACACTTGGAACGCGAACTGTGAGATTGTATGTGTGTGTTTTTTTTTTAGGGTGTAAATACTTGAATTATTGAACTTAAAAGGAAGTCGATATTAATTGTTTGTCAAAAAGTGTAAAAAATTTAAATATGAATCATGTAATAGGTTGTGATCTGATCTAATGTTGACACTGTTAGAAACATTCAAGAGAATAAGACAACTCTCCGCGAATAATCTCCTAAAAATGCAACTTTCATGATTTAAAATCTTTGGAGTGAAATTAAATGAATGGGCGTTTTCAATAGAGTGTTGTACTAGGGTACTTTTGAATATTTTTTGTTTATGGTGGACCACACTTAGTTCACACATATTGCGAGGTTTGTCCAATATATTGAAAAGCACAGTCATTACAAGAAACAGAATATACTACATTAGTATTGAAATTGGATGGGGTAGGGGATTTAATGTTCGTAAAGAATTGGTTGAAGGAGTGTAAGGATGAGCCTGATACTAAAATGTTTTCTTCTAACAAAATTTTGGCAAAATAATAATATAAATCTTCAACGTATGGCATGCTGCAGTAAATAAGATTGGTGTTTTTGATGTTGGTACTGGTATTGGGAGAATTAATTTGTGTTTTTAAAAAAGTTCGTCTTTTTTGAATAACTGAATGAATGAGATTTTTTGGGTAACCATTTTCAATTAGAGTTATTTTTACTAGGGATAAATTTTGTGGATGGAAAGTTTGGTGAGACAACAAAATAGCATGGTCTGTAAGGGAAATAATAGTGTTTATCTTATAGTTTCTGGGACAGTATGAGGAATAGTGTAAGTATCTACCCGACCATGTAGTTTTTCTATACCAATTTGTTCGAATAAAGTTATTAGTGTTGTAAACGGATACATCCAAGAAATTAAGTCTGTTGTTATTTTGTAGTTCATGTGTGAAAGTTATATTATTGTTAAAGTTATTGAAAAGATCTAGTACTGTGTTTATATGATTTTTGTTAATGATAAAAAAAGTGTCAGCTACATATCTAATATAAAAGTTAATTTGAAATTTTAAAGTTGAGAAAACGGAAATTTCTAGTGTTTGTAAGACTAAGTCGATAATTCCGGGAGATAAGGGACATCCCATAGCTGCGCCTTTAATTTGAGAATAAAAGTTGTCTTGGCAATGGAAATAGGAGTAATTTAAAATAGTGTTGATAATATGAGTGAAGACTGTTTTCGGAAAGTCAGTAAAGTTACAAATTGTGTGCCAACGTTTATCGATTGAGTTTAGGATTAATTCATGTGGGACACATGTAAAAAGGTTGACCAATCTAAGCTTAGAAATAAGTGATTTTCAGGGATGTTGCGGTTATTAATTAAATTCACAAATTGGTACGAATTCTTGACATAATAGGGAGAATTGATTGTAACATTTTTTAGGACATCAGAAATGAGTTTCGAAATATTGTAAAAAGTGAGCCAATGTAGGAGACAATCGGTCTGAAAGAGCATTCAGGTTTGTGTATTTTTGGAAGACAGTACATCTTAGGGGAGATAGGGTGTTGTATTTTTAGGTTAAAAGCAAAATTCTCAGAAATTAGTTTTTTGTTTAAAAATTTTAAAAAGACAACACTTTTAGTAATTTTGATTTACAAAAGTTAACTATTCGGCGGGAAAATAACTCACAATTCATTTTTTGTTAAAATTCTTGTTCAGTGAAAAAGTGCTAACGTATATTCAAACATACAGTAATTAATTCAATTTTATCATTAATCTTTTCTTAAAAAAATTTTTCCATAACTTTCATAAAAAATTTCTATCATTTTTAATATCCTGTTCTGATAACCCACTCATTTATTTTTATCATTTTCATTTTGATCATATTATTATATTTCTGTACATTATTATTTGTTACAATTAATTTATTATTTAAGAAAAATCTTTTTCTATTCCTAAACATATTGTTTGCTTAAATCTCATCAAGATCATGTTTCTTGACAGATGTCCTGAAATGGAACGTACCTAGTTCCGAAACGTTGACAGAAAAAAAATAATTAAAGAAATTGTTTATTAAAAACATTTCTTGTTTTTTTATT
>NW_020539515.1:0-13926 GCF_003426905.1 Ctenocephalides felis
TAGAATTCTGAGAACGATGTCTATATTGATGATGTGGTACAAGTATCGACTCCTTTGGATAGCGCTAAAAACCATTTGCGAGGGTTTGCAGACGGTATTATGTCTGGGGTTTTGAATTAAAAAGTGGGAATCTAATAATTCTAATCTGCGTAAACTTTTTCCTGATTCTGATGTACAAATAACATTTCTCTAAATCGGATTTTCAAATGGAATCTTCTACAAAGGTATTGGGATTAAAATGGGGATCCCTTATCAGATAATTTTCATTCGAAATAAAGCTTACGTGGAGAAAATGGACAAAGAGACAACTTCTTTCAGTAATAGCGCGAATCTGGGATCCTCTGGGTTTCCTAACTCCGATAGTTGTTAGATAAAAAATATTATGAAAAAAAATTTGGACATTAAAAATCGATTGGGATGAGGAATTACCATCATTTATTATGCACATCATGGTTAGCCGTATATTCCGAATTAGAGCATCTAATACTATCAGATTCCGCGTTATCTCGAAACATCAAAACAAAACAAATGTACATTATTTGGTTTCGCGGATAGCTCAGAGCAAGCGTATGGAGCGGTAGTTTATATTAAATCTCTTGGCAATCCGAATTTCTTGTTGATTTCAAAATCGCGTGTAACACCGATAAAAACCAAACATTAGCCAGGCTTGAACTTTGTGCCTGTCATTTACTGTCAAAACTTCTGAATTTTATATTAACGAATAACCAACATAGTATAGATTTTGATTCCATTTACTTTTTTTCCGATTCTATGATTGTCCTTCACTGGTTAGCAGGACCGGCTACTCGTTGGAAAACATTTGTAGCCAATAGGGTAACAAAAATACGGGATCTCATTCCTAATGCACAATGGCTTCATATTCCTTCTAATCAAAATGCAGCCGATTGTGTTTCTCGAGGTCTTCGACCTAAGGATTTTATCCAACATAAGAATTGGTTGTTTGGGCCGGATTGGTTAAATGGTCCTATATCAACTTGGCCTGCAAAAACGGTTGAACCTTCCGGAGATATTGATCAAGAAAGAAAAGCTAACGTTCTATTAGTAAAAGAGTGTCATACCATCGATCAATCCTTTATATGAATTAACGCAAAAATTTTCTAATTGGTGCAAACTTGTAAGAATTTTCGCTTATATATTGAAGTTTTGTAAAATATAACAAATCGAAACCGACTTTTGACTTCAGATTTGAAACAAGCCGAGGTAATTATCATTCGATTAGTCCAAGAACATCATTTTCCCGAAGAATTCAAACTATTAACGAACGGAAAGTCTTGTTCGAAGAAGTTTTGGCCGACTAAATTTGGTTTTGGATTCTAATAATTGTTTACGCGTTAAAGGTAGATTAGGATTAACAACTAATAACAATCCACTTCTTTTGCCAAAAAAAGACCAAGTAGTAAATTGTCTTATAGATTACTACCATATTAATAATTTACATACTGGATCAAACTTAGTATTATCTTTATTGAGGCAAAAATATTGGATCTTGTCGGCTCGTGCAATAATTCGTAATCGTCTTCACAAGTGTATAACTTGTTTTCGACAAATCCGAAACCCATTTTTCCATTCATGGGCGACTTACCAGTACCGCGCATAACAGCCAGTAGAGCTTTCCTAAACGTCGGCGTTGATTATGCAGGCCCCTTCAATATCTCCATGAGTCGTCACAGAGGCGCTCGAACCTAAAGGCTTATATATGCTTGTTCATCTGTTTAGCCACTAAGGCGATACATCTCGAATTAGCTTCAGATTTAACAAGCGATACATTTTTAGATTGCTTGAAACGATTCCTAGCCCGGCGTGGTCCTATTAAATGTATTTACTCCGATTGTGGAACCAATTTTATAGGAGCCAAAAATACTCTTGATTCCTTATTCCTCCTCCTAAATTCCGAAGAGTATAAAAAGCGTTTCAATGAATTTTTGGTTTTACATGACATTGAATGGAAATTTAATCCACCGTTTGCCCCACATTTTGGAGGTATATGGGAGGCGAATATTAAATCAGTGAAGACCCATTTGTTTAAAGTTATAGGGTTGCAAATTTTATCCTACGAAGAGTTTAATACAGTCCTCAATCAAATCGAAGCCTTACTGAATTCAAGACCGTTATGTTGGCTGAGCAATGATCCATCGGATCCTCAACCTCTTACGCCTGCGCACTTCTTAATGCAAGAGCCTCTGTCGGATTTGCCCGTTGACTATGAAAACTTGAATTTGACTAAAAGAAAACAATTGTTAGATCATATTGTCGCTTCTTACTGGAAGCGATGGAATGTGGAATATCTAACCGAGCTACAGGTCCGACAGAAATGGAATACAGTCACTAATCCTATTAAAAAGGGTGATTTGGTAGTTGTAAAACAAGAGAATGCGCGTCCGCTCCATTGGGGGTTGGGAAGAGTTGAAGAGGTTTTTCCGGGCTCCGATGGAGTGGTTCGAGTAGCATTGGTAAAAACGGGAAATACCCTAATCAAGCGGCCTGTTGTCAAACTATGCCCCCTACCTATTCAATAGTTTATATCTGAATTATTCATTTCAAAAAAAAAAAAACTTTTCTATCTCATGATATATTTGCTTCTATATATAGTTTTGCCAAATTTTCAATCTCCAGGGCGATGAGAACACCCTCATAGTCTCTGGAAGATTCTTGTAAATGTCCAAAAATCTAGACCCTGGCGCGAAAATAAAACTTCCGCAATCTAGATTGTGTGAATGTGGTAGGTTGCGAGAGCGGGACCCTGGCGCGAGGTCAGGCTTCCGTAACCGATCTACTCTGAATGAAAGTTTGAATTTATTTTGGCAATTCTATCCTTCCTAATCATGAGGTTCACTATGTACCAATTTCGAGTATTTTCAGAAGTATAAAAGGCTAACCTTTTAGTCGGGGGAAAATGTTTGCGCCGCACCTGTGTAGGTTGTCGGACCTGTAAAAGGTTTGTTTTTCTACTTGGACAACACGTTTCAAATTTAGGCAATCGGGCAATTCTGACTCATAAAAAGGCCGATGCAGGCAATAGTTTCACCATTCAAGTCGATTCATTCCGCGCCTTTCATTCGTTCAGTTACTTTCAGTTCCTTTCAGTGTTCGAGTCGATTTATTCCGTGGCTTTCATTCATTTTGGTTTAATTCATTCATTCAGTTACTTGCAATCAATACATTCAGTTCCTTTCAGTGTTTGTTATCAGTTCAATATTATCAGTGGATTAAATTTCTATTGTGTGTCAAGTCAACAGTTATTTTTATTTGTCAGTGTATTCGAATTTCTTTTCTACCTATCCAACCGACTACGCTGATGTTTCCAGATCCAACCAAATAGCTGCCGCGGCTTGGACTTCCAAACAGATAACATTTTTTCATGCAATATTAATTAGTGTTCATTTTTGTTTTTCATTTATATAAAATTTATATAGAATATATTTTAGTTTATTATTGATTACGGAGTAAGAAGAATTTTATTTTTAATTTATATTTGTTTACCATTGGTTTTTGTTTTCTGAATACATTTAATTTTTTTTATTTTTCCTCGAAGTATAAAATACTTCGAAAGGGGTTGAGAAACCCCCCAACATCAACAGTATTAAAGTTTAGTTGTTTGAAATATTTTAGTATTATTACAAAACTAGGTATGCAATAAAAATGTTTCATTAAACGAAGAAAACAAAACTAAGGATTTAAAATAATTACCTTGGTAGAGTAGAAGCAACTGTAAGTCCATTTCCAGGAAACTGATGGAAAGAAATTTAAGTATTTAGATTGTTTGCAATTATTCAAAATAAGCAACAAAATTGCATTTAAGATAAATGTATTTGAAATTCAGTGATGAAGATTAATAAAAGTGTTTCAAAAATAATTTGTACTTTAAAGACCTGTATATTGCAGTTTTTATTAAGTGTTGTATTTAAAATTTCAATAATAATTTTGTTACTTGTTTTTCTTTAGTTCGTAACTTAGACATGTAGATGTAGTAATTTATAATAATAGTAATTGATAACAATAGTAATGTATTGCCAAATAATGAAACTAAAACATATGTATCAAATTCAATTAATTAATATTAAATTTTATTTGTTAAATATTAGGTATTTAATATTTTATATTCAATAAATTTTTTGTAAGTATACCACTATATATAATTGCAAATGTTCAATTTGGCTAAGATATTTTTTACACATTAATGCGTGTAATAATAACCAATATTTTTGTACAATTGATCTTAGAAGTATCAGCAAATGTTATGCTAAAAACAAAAATTGTGATTTAATTCTTTAAATGCTTATAAGCACATTTTAGTAAATAAAAATATAGAAGTGATAAATTTTTTTTTTAGTAAATTAAAATGCAAATAAAATAGTGAATATTTAATTTTTTATCCATATAGTAATAAAGATTCTAAGTTCTTATAAAGATTTAAAAAAAAAAAACAGTAAATGAAAATGTAAAAACGGTGATAAATAAATAAGTAAATTAAAATGCAAAAAATATTAAAATTTTAATTTTGTATCCAGAACTTTCGGCACTACAAAATGAATACAAAATCATTTAGAAGTTTCCTAGCAGGACTACTTTTTATATACCCGCTTTAAATAGAAATGGCACCCTACAAAATATATGAAATTTTGTGAGCGTGGCAATCGGGATAAAAAATATAGAATGAGTGTCAAAACATTGTGAAATAATTTAAGAATTGTAAAATTACCTGCAAAATATTCAGCATTCACTATCACGGCACCGAACAATCCACGAAATCCTTTTTTCAAATTCTGAAAGTAAAAAAAAACATTTTACTTCCATAATGTAAATATATATTGTTGAGAATTGTGTTCTTTATAATTATAAATATAGTCATAAGTAAATTCATTTGAACGATGTATAATCCCGAGTAACGGTAAATATTGCGAAATATCTTGTACATCTGCAAGACAACCGTTAATAAAAGTTTACATGATAGCTCATGTACCCTCGGCGAGCTATCATAAAACTAGAAATATTGGAAATATTTTAAAAATGTAAAAATATAGGTTAGTTAGTCCTGAACTCTTGAACAAGTAACAACTAAAATATAATAAAGCGCTAAATAAATTTTTGTATCTAAATAAATTCTTTGATTTCACACACTTCCAGAAGAGCTACAAATGTTCCAATTCTCGTCGTTAAGTATTCCAAATAAACTATAATCTACTCAAGAAGTTATTAAAATTGGTTACATTTATTCATTAATTAGTAAATTCATTACTAACGTCTCTTCAATATATATATATATATATATATATATATATATATATATATATATATATATATATATATATATATATATATATATATATATATATATATATATATATATATATATATATATATATATTAAATACACATCTCACAAACATACCTTGTATACCATTCACTGGCATGCCTCAGCCAGCTTTTTGTAGCCTCTGAGATGGCAAACTTGGTTTCATTAGGTAAGTTCTTTAGAACAGTTTCTGAAATTATTCATATGTAAGTTTTATACATAATTTACAACATATCATAAACATAGGAACTATAAATTACCATTGATGATATCGCACAGCACAAGCTCGCAATACTTGTGCTTTCCTTTACCCCCTGCCCAGCTGAACTCTCCTAGCCAGGCCATCATCAAATATCAATTTAATCAATTGTACTGTGACAGATTTTAGCACATTTTCCACCTGTCCTAGCCAAATACAAAATCTAAAAATAAAGACTAGTTTATAATAAAGCTAACTAATAAACATAAATTTGGGTGAACATGTGATTACCAGTTGTGTTTTCACATCCTTGTTGTTTCTTAGACTATCCTCCACTTCTCGAAGTTCGTCATTGAGCACAGAGGAAACTTGTTTAAAATTTCCTTGATTTGGCCCATGTCACTACTCATGACAGCCTTAGGAGACTGGAAGGAATCCATTCTCAACATCATTTCCTTCACTTGCTCCTCAAGGCCCTCCATGGTTAATCGAACTTTAGTCATCTCCCTGATGAAAATTTCCTCGCCAATTGAATCTAGCAGGGTAGAAATGCCAGCATTATAAAATATATATTTGTACTAGTAACATAATATTTCAAATACCATGCAGTATACAAAAAGCTTTACGTACAATTATTATCTCTGTTCCGTCCAATTTGTCTGCAGCTTTTTTTCTGGAGAAGTAATCAATGTCTCCAAATCATTATTCATATTTTCAATTGGCTGTTCTGCACATATATTTATTCTTGTGCAACTTTCCTGTAGATTTGCAGAATCAGTAATAGCTGTTGCCTGGATATTAGCCTTTACATAGTAATTCACACGCCTTTGAAACTGCCTCTTTGAAATAAATTTAACACTTTTGAATACTTTTTTTTTGGCGCCATATTATATTAGAAGTTTTAAAATACTATATATTTTAGTGTGAACTCAAATTATAACTCTTAGATAGAGAACTAAACTGATAAAAATGTAAATTTATTTTTTTCAAGTATGATATAAATTATTTATTACACACTCAAATATACATTAATTATATAAAACACATGCAATTTCCACTATTATTAATCAAGTTTAGAGCATTTGGATTTTCAATATTATTTATTAATAACACCACATATATATTTAAACAGAACAAATGAAATTTTCACTAATAATACTCAATTACGCAACAACTATTAAAAGAATTCGACATATAGCGTCAGTAGCTTAATTGATGACGCCAAGCGACGCGACGGCGAAGAGAAAGGGACAAACATATACGTTTAGAGGTCTCAAGCCGTGCGCGTATGAGATCGACATGTCGTGAACCGTTCGTTCGTTCGTTATACCTGCTCGAGTCCTTTGGTTTTGAGACGTCCCGTTGCATATTCATAGGATATTCATAGGATATCGCGATATTGGGAGATTGTGAGGACAAGTGGGACATTCCCTGGCATGTCTTGTGCTGTCTGGGAAGGAGCTGAAAATTTAAAAGATCGAAGACTCGAAGAGCGTTGTTGAGTTATGCGCTTACCAACACATTTTGCGATCCATTTTTATATATAATATTTTATAAAACCTAATTTCTAACCCTACTCATAATCCTAATAAAAACATAATTATAACTATAATATTTATTATAAATCTAATAAAAAACTAGTTGGTTTGGTATTTAGCCTTGAGGCAAATTACATGAACTTCCCGATATGTGTAAATAATCGACTTGATCAAAAAAATGTGTAAATAATATACTTCATCAATCCTACTTTAAAAAAAAACGATAATAATTTTAGCAAAGTTTGACGAATTTTTAAAATTAAACTACTTGTTGTAATAATATAAGGCCGTAATATTACAGTAAGTTCTATAAGACCATGATGTATATCGCCAAAAAAAGTTCCATGAAAATCGGTTTACATTTTTTTTTTAACAGTTCATTACAAGAAAACGGCTCGGTAGATTTTCACCTAAAATTAATCAGCATCATTCCCAAGTGATATCTTTCGAACAGTTTTTGATTTTTCAAAATCGGTTCGGTAGGATGAGCTTAAATGTGACGAAAATTTAACACTTTTTATTCAACAGTTAATTACAAGAAAACGGCTCGGTAGATTTTCACCTAAAATTAATCAGCATCATTCCCAAATGATATCTTTCGAACAGTTTTTGATTTTTTAAAATCGGTTCAGTAGGATGAGCTTAAATGTGGACGAAAATTTAACACTTTTTTTCAACATTTAATTACAAGAAAACGGCTCGGTAGATTTTCACCTAAAATTAATCAGCATCATTCCCAAATGATATCTTTCGAACAGTTTTTGATTTTTCAAAATCGGTTCGGTAGGATGAGCTTAAATGTGGACGAAAAGTTCAACACTTTTTTTCAAATTACAAAGAAACGGCTTGGCAGATCGTTTCACAAAACTGACAAACGATAGTCCTCAACCGAAATACATCAAATGGCTTTTAAATTTCTAAAATCGGTTCAGGCGTTTTTGAGAAAACGTCGATCAAAAGTCTAATTTTGACAAATGCCAAAAAGACCATACTGATTTTTGCAAACTTTGACGAATTTTTAAAGCTGAACCAGTTGTCGTAGGGCCGTAATATTTTAGTATGACCTAGAAAACTATGGTATCTATCGTCAAAAAAATAATCATAAAAAATCGTCAAAATTTTTTTTTTAAAAACTTTATTACAAGAAAACGGTCCGGCCGATCTTTACCAAAACTAATCAGCACGATTCCCAACAATATCTATCGAACGGTTTTTGAATTTTCAGAATCGATTCAGAATTGCGGGCTAAAACGTGGACGAAAAATTTTTCACTTTTCTGCAATTTACAAAGAAACGGCCCGGCCGATCGCCGCACAAAACTCAGAGACGATAGTCCTCATCGAGATACATCAAATGGCTTTTAAATTTTTGAAATCGGTCCAACCGTTTTGGAGAAAACGTCGATTTACGGCAAAAAATCTGTTCACACACACACACACACACACATACACACACACACACACACACACACACACACACACATACTTTTTCCAAATTTGGTCTCATTCGATTCAGAATGGCTCGAAACGTCGAGAAAACATAAAATTAGCTATTCGGATTTTTTGATGAAAACATAAACTTCTCCTTCGGGAAGTTAATATATGTATTAGGATATAAAAAATCAAATTAATTATAATCTTATCAAAGCATAAAGAAAAATTATTAAAATAAATCTTATTTTAATTATTTTATTAAATTCATCATTTAAAAATTTAAACTAAAATAATCAAAAGAATTAAAAAATAACATTCTTCTTAATCGAAAAGAATAGTATACAGTTAACCCAATTCTAAAATAAAATAAAAAAAATTAATAAATTAAAATTAATTGTATCAAATGAATAATCATTCCTGAACATATAAATATAAAGCTTAAATAAAGTATGTATTAAAAGATGAAATAAAGCGAATTTACGTATATTAAAAGATAATCTTCTTATTATTGCTCGTTGCCTTGGCCGATGAGGCTTTCGTCGACTTACCCTAAATGGTCTTGTTCATAGATAAACACGTATATGGTCTTGTTCTTACCGACTGTCGTCTTAGGTTTCGCCGACGACTTTTTTAATGTGCCCGCTGCGGATGCAGACGCCCTTCGACTTTGCTGTCTTCGATTTTATTTTTATCGCTGGCTTCTTAGCGGTCCTAGCTTTTCCAGCCGAAACACCGCTTTCGCCGCCCCTCTGTCTAGCGGCAAGTTTATACGAACCCGAAGCACCGTTGCCTCTCGTATGAATGAGTGTTCCCATTTCAACTGCCGACATTAAATACTTTCTGATGTATGTTGATTTTTTCTCGGCGTCGATTTTATAATTGGCCGACATATATTTCTTGATCGCCTGCAGCGACGATCCTCCGCGTTTTTTCAGGCTTGCTATGGCGTCGTTGACCATTACGTATATGGGAGGATAGGGCGCCCTCACTCGTTTTTTCTTCGATGGGACGGCTTCACTCGACGATGCTGTAGCTGGCGCAGCTGGTTCCCACCGGCGACGCGGATAAAGCGTTATCTGACATTATAGTAAAACTAGCTGTAAGTGGAATTCTGTCTTAAGGCAATTAGGGCATCGTGCCTTAAGGCAAATTGCTGGAACTTCCCGTACCAAAAATTATTATTTTTTTAAAAACGATTGACATTTTTTTTGAGAAACTGTAAATTTGATAAAAAATTACTTTCTTTTGAAAAAAAAAAATTTTTTTTTGAGAAAAAAATTTTTTTTTTGGAAACAAAAAAATTCTTTGAAAAAGTTTTCTTCATTTTGACATATTTTGGAAATTCTGAACTTTTATTCAAAGCAATCGCACTGCTTGAACTGCATAGAGACAAAATGTCAAAGCTCGCAAGTGCCGCGCCGCCGTCTAAGCAAAGCATTGGTACGGAACCCATAGAAATGTAAAAAAAAAATATACTTATTGTTGAAATCTCTATAAAAAATATCTGATAATTTGAGGTGCATATGTCAAATGATCATTTTTAACCGCCGAATGGCATTTTTTTTTTTTTTGCTTTTTCATTAGATCTCGAAACCGCTAGACCTGCCTTCATGAAATTTGATCAATACATCTTGTCAATACAAGTCAAATGTTTTTTGAATTATTAAATTCGGACGCTCCGTTCTCTTAAAAACTGAATTACCGTTTTCGGCACTTTTGCCTTGTATCTTTGGAACGGCTGGAGCTGCCTTTGCCAAAACTAATCAGCACGTCTTCTTATCAATACGAATCGAATGCTTTTTGAATTATTCAAATCGGTTGATCCGTGTTCCCGAAATCGTCGACGAAAATTTGTATCCGCACATACATACATCCATTTTTTCTAAGGTATGCCAAAATGTTCAGAAACCTCTGAAACGTAAAGATATATAAAAAATTTCATTTTCGATTTTTTTGCGATTACTATAACTTGCCCTACGGGAAGTTAAAAATGGTTACGTTTGGCTACTTTTGATGTATTAAAACTATATTTGAAAAGTGTAGGAGCCCGAGGAGAAAACAATATATTTGAAAATTTACAAAAAATGAAAATTTTTGTAAAAAATTAAATCCAGCGCTTTTGTTGTTTAAATAATTCGCTGGATTCGCTTACAATGGATTCACATGATAGCTACATTCATCCCCAACATATCATCAAAAGCATGATTATTTCAATCGTTAGTTTTTCTAAAATATCGCTCATTATATTCAAGTAACATATCAACTCTCATACATACAAATCCAAAATCCAAAATATGAAATTTCTTATTGACTCAGGCTCCCCCAAAATCTTTCATTTTGTCCAGAAATCGCTAACAAATATTTCAAAAATTTTATTTACTCTGACCCTTGTACAATAAAAAACTGGCTTCAGCAACACACAAAGGAAATTTTGCATGTAATATTCCGAGTTTTAAAGAGTTCAAAGGGAATGAACCTGCCATTCCATCTTTTTAAATTTCATGAAACCTTCAATGGGTTATTAGGTATTGATAATCTTAAAAATTGAAGGCAATAATAGATTTAAATAATGGGTTGATAGTGTTACCCAATACTAATTAAACTTACATTATTTAAAAAGTCCGGCAAAAAACTTTTAGTCAACAGATACCAGAAAGATGCATTCAAAAATGTAAAGTCCCAGTTAACATTAAAGAAGGTGAAATTCTAATTACAAGGCAAAATTTTCCAATTGTTTCATTCCAGATACCGTAACATTAGCAAAAAACAATGAAGCCATAGTTGAAATTCCTAACCTAACCAGAAAACGAAATTAACTTAACATTAACCAAACCTTTACAAGTAGAACTCACAAATGAAATAGAATTTTATAATTTTTGTATCTGACTCAATGTAGATTTTTCCGACATTGAAAACCTAATACGGACTGACCACATGAATCTCGAAGAGAAAAATGCTATTTAAGAATTTGCAAAAAAATAAAGACACTTTTCATAACCAGATAGTTTAGAAGAAATTATTTATAGTTTAGTTATATTGATGACAATTATTTTAAGTGACATAAAAATATAAATAGATTTTAGCTAAAATGATTTAATTCATAATTCAATAATAAAATTAGATAATCTGAATTTTATGATTAATCCTATAAAGCATTTATACAGTACAGATTCACTACCATTTTCCATAGGCGATAGTAATCTTCACAAACATTACAATTTATTAAAAATTCAATATTATTATACGGATGATAATAATAATCTACTCCAAACTTATAAACATTATAAATTGTTTCCAATTCCAAATACCGAAAATAGAGTCATTATTCCACCTAAACCTTTCCTTAAAATTGGCAATAATAACTATCAATTTGATGATGCAGATTGCAGAGCAGTTTCAAAAATATATTTCTGCAATATTAAACATATCCTATCAAATAATGACGAATGCATAATAAAATTATTACAAGTAGACAACACTCACATCGAAACATGTAATGAGTTCAGGTTAACATTTCACACAATATCATAGAGCAAAAAATGATGCACACTATATTTTTAACTTCCCGAAGGAGAAGTTTATGTTTTCATCAAAAAACCGATTCGCTAATTTTATTTTCTCGACGTTTCAAGCCATTCTGATCGAATGAGACCAAATTTGGAAAAAGTATGTGTGTGTGTGTGTGTGTGTGTGTGTGTGTGTGTGTGGTGTGCGTGTGTGTGTGCGTGTGCACCAACAGATTTTTTGGCCGTAATCGCCGTTTTCTCAAAAACGGCTGGACCGATTTCAAAAATTAAAAGCCATTCGATGTATCTCGATGAGGACTATTGTTTTGTCAGTTTTGTGCGACGATCGGCCAAACCGTTTCTTCGTAAATAGCAGAGAAGTGAAAACTCTTTCGTCCACGTTTTAGCCCCAGTTATGAATCGATTTTGAAATTCAAAAACCGTTCGAAGATATTGGTTGGGAATCGTGCTGATTAGTTTTTGGTAGAGATCGGCCGGCCGTTTTCTTGTAATAAAGTTTTTAAAAAAAAAATTTCGACGATTTTTATGATTATTTTTTGACGATAGATACCATAGTCTTCTAGATCATACTAAAATATTACGGCCCTACGACACTGGTTCAGCTTTAAAAAATTCGTCAAAGTTTGCAAAAATCAGTATGGTCTTTTTGGCATTTGTCAAAATTAGACTTTTGATCGACGTTTTCTCAAAAACGCCTGAACCGATTTTAGAAATTTAAAAGCCATTTGATGTATTTCGGTGAGGACTATCGTTTGTCAGTTTTGTGCAACGATCTGCCAAGCCGTTTCTTTGTAATTTGAAAAAAAGTGTTGAACTTTTCGTCCACATTTAAGCTCATCCTACCGAACCGATTTTAAAAAATCAAAAACTGTTCGAAAGATATTTAGGGAATGATGCTGATTAATTTTAGGTGAAATCTACCGAGCCGTTTTCTTGTAATTAAATGTTGAAAAAAAGTGTTAAATTTTCGTCCACATTTAAGCTTATCCTACCGAACCGATTTTGAAAATCAAAAACTGTTCGAAAGATATCATTTGGGAATGATGCTGAAAGGCTGAAAATTTAAGCCTTTTTTCATGGAACTTTTTTTGGCGATATACATCATGGTCTTATAGAATTTACTGTAATATTACGGCCTTACAACAAGTAGTTTAATTTTTAAAAATTCGTCAAACTTTGCTAAAATTATTATCGTTTTTTTTAAAGTAGGATTGATGAAGTATATTATTTACACATTTTTTTTTGATAAGTCGATTATTTACACATATCGGGAAGTTCATGTATCAAGAATTGATATGTCTTGCAATCATCAAGAAGAAAACAAATTTATTAAAGGAAATTTATTTTGAAACTAACCCATCATGCAAATTCAGTTCGACAATAAAAATTACTATAATATGGAATCTTCAATAGAAGGAAAAGCTATAATTTTACCAAGATTTAATTTAAACTACAATATTTCAAAATCATCCGAACCAATTGCAATCAAGTCAATTCAAGTAAATGAGCTATCTAAAATTAAAGAAGATCAAGAACAATTCATAAACTCTATGCAAGGAAGACTGGAATTAACAACAACAGCATCGTGTCATCATCATGTATTATATTTTTATAACTATTGTTATTTTAATTTCTGTGTAATAAATCCAGTCGGAATACTTTTAATCACTCATAATTTAATTTAGTTTGTATTGATTAGGTCAATTAATTACACATATCGGGAAGTTCATGTAACTGACCTTAAGGCTAAATACAAACCATTAGTTTAGAAAAAAAGTTTAAAAAAACTTAAAATAAATTTCAAACTTTAAAATATTTGATATGATTACTAAATTTTCTTTTATTTTTATATTTTAATAATTCTATAATTTTAATAATTTCTGGAAAATATTCATCTCAATTATTTTAAAATTTT
>NW_020539516.1:0-18117 GCF_003426905.1 Ctenocephalides felis
CGCTAGATAGCTAAGTAAATTCCAACAAATTTTATAAAACAACACTACAAAGGATTAACATCTCCCAAAAATTACCAATTCCTCGTCACCTCGTACAAAACTTTGTAGAAAAAAATATCATTTAAATTATGCCTAATTAATTTTTATTTAAATTTAATCAATTTAAATCGACTAATTTGGGAGCACTTGTGGTTCGATCGGCGATTAACCGCGCACTACTGACCGCTCGTCAAGATCTCGATCGACTGCGGGACATATGAAATATAAAAATGCACGTGTATTTATCATCCGTCACTTTGATAAGCCACAAAACGCTACTGGAATAAATCCTCCAAACAATACGTAATTGAAAAGAGTCGGTAATCTTTTTTACTCATCATTATAAACAAATTTAATTCCATAAAAATTGGATATTGATGATCTTGGACCCGGATTGGCCGGGACAGTCCCGGATTTCCACCTTATGTCGCCCATTTAAAAGATAAGTAAAATGTTTATGATTTATAACATTGTTTATAACAAGTTAAGAATTGTAACATTCTAGATCCTCCCCCCACGAAGTAATGCCTAGCGGCGGTTTCCGTGGGGACCAGAGGCAGGGGCAAAGCGGAGGTTTTAGTCGGTATTATACCAGGGCGGTATCGAGTCCGACTACCCAGACAGAAGACGGTCTGGGATGCATAAAAGCATTTCCTTCGCTATACAAAAAAAAAAAAAAAAAAACCTTATGTCCCTTATTTATAATCATGATTTGTACCAGATTTAGATCTTTTGTCCCGGATTGTCCCGGTTTTTCGAAAATTAACAGATGAATTAACAAAAATTATGAAAACAAACGAGCAAGTGCGATTTTTTCAAAATATTTATGAATAAAATTGAATAGAATATTATACAAGGCTCAAAAGTGCGAAAAAAACAATAGATCGATGTAAGTTATAATATCATATAAAAAAAAGTATGACATATAATCGAATAATAAATGAAAGTCCGCAAGTCGTATAAAAGATTTATAAAAAAAACTGTTATTATATACCCCCCCCCCAATCCCGGATTTTGACGTTGAAAAATATGATCACCTTAATTAGGATGCTGGATATTTAGATTGTTAAATTTTGATCACTATTTAGATTTGAGTGTCATAATCTTTTTATTCTCGTTTTAGATAACCTTGCCAAGCAAGATATATAAATATAGCATAAGGTCGAGATGGGCTCAAAGATCCGCGGAAGAAAGGGCTATCACCGACATCTCAGAAAACCGTAGCCTTCAGAAATTTTAACAACAAATATTTAAAAGTGTAGGGAAATGATGCATAACTAGCCCTTACACCTCACTTTAGTTCTTACGACATTGCTAAAGGGAAAATACGACATTGTTTGAAAATCCATAACAAAAGAATTTTATTTAGCTGTTAGCGGTTACGGGCACCAACTAACCTTGGCAAAAGTGTAAAAAATAAAAAATAGCAAATGAAAAAGTAAATTAAGTTCAAAAAAAGCAAAAGATAAATTAAATAAATAGTTATTCCAACTCTGCTGATCAATATTTCTACAAAATACCATACCAAGGTTATGTACAGTGTTATTTCTGTAAATAATGCACCCATGAAATTTATATTTTGCATTGGTTGAATAATCGAGCTATTATGTTGCAAAATCCCTTTAAAATTAAAATAAGTCTTAAAATTAAATTAAAAAGTAATTGAGTAATAATCATTCTTACCGCCAAGTAAAATATGATTATAATCTGAATCTAATAATGAATCACTTTCTTGAGATTATACCTCCAACCAGAATAAGTCTTGAAACGACCTACTCATCCAGTGCAACTTGCATCCAATAAATAGGTAATAGTTATTAAAATGTATTATGTTTATTCATTGTATTTCAATGTATTCCTATTCATTGTTTATTTATTTATGTCTAATTTTAAAGTTTAATTTTAATTTTAAAGGGATTTTACAAAATAATAGCTCGATTATTCCACCCGTTTGCCTTCTGGCCATCCCAATTAACCCCTGCTATGGGGTAAAGAAGACCAAGTTACAATTTTTTCAAAAACAGCAAAAAAACACATTTCTATAATAATGAATTAGCTGGAAATTTTACTGACATAGTCAGACAGTTGTTTCTTTGATATGTGTTATTTGTTGTGATATTATTGGTTTAGTTTTTACAACATAATGGCTTAAAGTCAGACTGGTCATACTCTATCTAAATTTCATTCAATGCATATTACATGTTTTGTACAAACTTTATGTATTAAATTTAGTGCTATTCATGTAATTGTTTATATTAATCAATTTTTTATTAATATTTTATCAAGTTTGTATAATTTTCTCCAAGCAAAATATTTCATTACTCGTGGTTGCTTCAATAATAAAATATAAATGAGACAGATTCAGACTCTATAATCTTTGATCATAAATTACCTGCTAAAGTATCATGTTCTTGCTGAGCAGTAAGAAGTTTTTCTAATTTAGTTAGTATTTATAATAACCTTCTTAAGCATATTTAGAGAACTATTTTAAAGCATAGAGTAATGTTTGTTGCCCCGGGATATTTTGACTAATTCGCAGTAGATTAGCTCATTAATTTAAAAACAATCTTGTTCAACTATAAGGTTTAGCGTAATCGTCCATTTACCAAATATAATTCATATTTACATAAAGTTATATTACTGAAATATTCATGTTACTCCTCTTTACTATATTTTCAAATAATATCAATGTCGGTATTGAAAGATTTTCCAAATGCAAAACGTACAAGCAAAGTTTCAGAAAAGCGATCCTAGACAGATGATTTATTAATGAATAAAGTAAAAGAAGTAAAACATTGTATTTTCATACCATACCTAAAGTAGAGCACTAATAATTCGTTGTAAATAATATCTATACATAATATATAAATATTAATATTTAAGTTTAATTTAAATTTTAATTAATATTTTTCGTAAAAATGTTAAATGCCTGTAACTAAAATTGGATTTTAATTGTAAAAATTATTCTTGTTTAAGCAATCATTAGTTAATCCCTTAATTGATCAATATTTTTTCATAGTCATTGATTGCATATTGAAAGTAAAGTTTAATAGATAAAAATAAACTAATTACTAGCTCTCCGATTAGCAACCAGACCTCCATTGCCAATGTCAATTATAAGCAAGACGTACGTGAATAGAATTTAGCAAATTTGCGAATGCTAAATAATAAAAACTCTAATAGGAGAAATTTTATGAATTGGATTTAAATTAAGATAAATTTAGCATGGTGAATATGAAAAAAAGAAAAGTATTCAATAAGTCTTATTAGATTTGATATATATCAATATAAATATTTAAAAAGTATTCATTTTACCATTATTATTTAAATGTACAGTTTAGCTCATAGAAATTATTTTTGTATTTCTGATTGCTAAAATAAAGTAAAATGAATAAAAATACCATAAATAAAATTTAATAAGTGACTTAATACTCAAAGTTCCTAATTGGAAATTCACTATAGAGATTTTTCCTTGGTAACTCTTTCGTGCAAATTATTTCAAATAATTAAAAATAATAAAGATGCTTTTTGATACTGTTACAATTTATATAGCGCATTGACATCAATCAATTTATATCCAGCTGCAGTGATAACCCCGACATTTATCTGTTTTCTGAATATAAACATAAAATTTCATAAATCGTAAATCTAATCAAATCCAAAACTTAGATCAATTGATACTACTCATCACAATCGAAATGTTCAATTATTCAACTGTACCTGTTGCATTAAATGAATCACAATAGTAATAGAATTCTAAGAAAGGCAAACCTGATTTTGTTTGTAATTTTCTTACTTGCATCAAATGTAAGGAATGAAAAACATAAGTACCGCAATATTATTGGCTGAAGATAATGCAAATTCTGGGTACGTATGCATAGATTTAAATAATTTATTAAACTAATATATATATATATATATATATATATATATATATACCAGATGACCCGACAGACGTTGTCCTGTACCCGCGTCTTCAATTTAAATTCCAAATTTTTAAAATGCTATCCTATACTTTTTAATATTCTATTTAATGCCCTTTCATTTATGATCTCAGTACAAACTATATACGTATTGGAAACTGCATTTTTTATCAGTATTAGAAATTCAGAAAGAAAAAAAATAGTATCTGCGGTAAAAGAACGATATCACCCTTGTTATTTCCAACCAATAATTCATTCAATAATTTATATGATATATAATAGTCTATAATTTTTATAATCGAGTACCCTATATTAGTTGCTTTTTGGCAATTTTAATTTCGAAGTTACATTTTTCATACTAATAATATAATAAACATTAGTTAAAATCTTAGATGAATTAATTTTTAAAATCTAGTTCATACGGCACTGTTCAATCTAAGATCATGATGAAATAAATGAATTTTTGACTCACAAAATAAAATTCTAAATCATTTTTTCAATAAGTATAAATATTCTTTTGTATTTAAATCATTTTGTAAAGTAAAGCTAAATACAACATGCATTAGATTAAAAAAAATATATATATGCAATTTTGGACGTATTGTCTTATTAATTTGTTATTATATTAAACTGCTTTAATAATAGTATGCATATTACATTTTTCTCATTCATAATCATGAACATGGATATTATATACTAACATTATCTAGGCTCGTTTAAACTAAATTCAAATTTCAAGTGAATCGACATTTTTGACAATTCTCATGTATCAAAATGTTTTCAGTGTCAAACAATAATATGTTGTTTGCTGTCATGTCTTTAAATTACTATATTTTTATAATCACATACATCCTAAAAAATTCCCTTAACAAACTTCAGAAAGATTTATCAAAATCCGAATAATCGATTAGGAGGAGTATATTTACATACATCATTATAAAAGAATTTTATATATAAGATATATATATATATACATATATATGTATATATGTATATATATATACTAGCAAACCCGACATACGTTGCTCTGACACATAATAAATCTAACTACATTCATACAATGTATGTATAATATAAATTTCTAAACAATATTGGATTCAATTTGAGTATAAAATTCCCACATAATTTCAAGACGACAAAGTTGTTGAATTTTAGAAATATTCATATACAATCAAATGTATTTACGCACTATTCTCGCATAGAATTGGAATGTTAACAAATTCGACGGAAATCGCATACAATATTTTCAAATAATAAATTATCAAGCCCGACAAATTTCTAACACGTTATCTTTGTAATAACATAACTAATAATATAATTGAAGAATTTTAATCTTGCAAATTAATTATCATGAATAATATAGTTCGCATTATCTTCAAATAAACAATAAATATGCATATGATTTTTATTTTCACATGTGGCTGATTGTTTCTAATTTTATTATGACTATGTGATTATTTTCTGATAATATATGTGATTATTCTGTTTCAAAAATAACTTTATCAACAAAATATCTATTCATTAACAAATTTATTATATTAAAATATATTGCATTAGGAAAAATTAATAAGGTTCCATAAGTTTCGAGATCTAGTTTAGATCTTCCTCAGTGCACAATAAAATATAAAAACATTAAGTGGCAAATATATTATTATATTGACTATTAACAATTTAAGTACAACTACAAGAAAACACAAAATAAATACTAAAAGTAATGGATAACATGACAAATTCCAAAAACAAAATACATATAAAAAATAATTAACTTTTACGTTATCAATTTGCTTTTTATTTTTTCTGTTATGTGTAAAATATATGTGTTTGTCAAATATTATAGGAACAAATTTCACGTGATTTTTTAATTTCAAAGGCAATATTTTTATCACAATGCACCATAAATCATAAGCTATAAACAAGATTGTAAATTCGCGAATTTTAGAAAAATTGGGTCAACATGTGGGCAGTTATAAATCATTCTATCATAGAATAAATATTGGAATATAGGACATACTACAAAAATTTAAGACCATAATAAACGTTTATGGTATTTTGATATATAATTTGTCTGATATTTCGATATTAATTTAACACAAGGAGTATTTTTATTTGATGCTATTACCTTTTATATAGTGAAATATAATTTAAAATGAGTTTAATTTTCATTATATAGAGCAAAATATTCGTAACAAAAACTGATAGAAAAATATAAAAATATTTACATTTATAAAAAATCATTAAAATAAATGTGAACGATTTATTTATTAATGATTCTTTGATTCATATACAAACAATAAACAATTCAATTAGAGATACTTTTTAGATGGATTTTCAAAGTTTTATACAATTCTGCTTTATAATATGAAACCTAATAAATTTAAATACTTATTAATAATATAATCAAATTACCAAATTAGTTGAGAGTGCCATTTCGCATTAAGGCAAGTTGCATGAACTTCCCGAAATGTGTAATAATTGACTTGTCTGATGAATCGTTATTGACATTTAGATATTTTAGATGACATTATCAATTGCACGATTACATATATCATCGAAGTTAACTACGAAAAAATGGCTCGGCCAATCTTTGTCCAAAACTATTCAGCAGAATTTCTAAATAACATCTATCAAATAGTATTTGATAAAATCTATTCGTAACTTTTGGCTAAAACGTGGACAATTTTTTTTCTTTTTTATTTTAATTACAAAGAAACAGTTTGGACAATCGTCGCGCAAGACTGACAAATTTTAAATTTATGAAATGCTTTTAAATTTTTAAAATGGGTCCAGCTGTTTTGAGTGAGAAAACGTCGATTAAGAGTGAAAACTTTATTCACATACACACAATATATACTTTGTCTAAATTTGGTCTCATTCGATTCAGAATGGCTTGAAATGTCGAGTAAACATAAAATTAGCAAATTGGTTTTTTTTATAAAAAAATAAGCAGATGTTACATTAAGAGGATATTGTTCTGTCATTTAAGTTCATATGTATATTTTAATTGTTCAGCTTTATTAGATCTCTGTATTTTATTAAAAAATCTTATAGGAGCAACAAAATGTTTAAATTAAAGATTGATGGTAATTGATACCACAAATATATAAAATTAGAATAGAACACAATAATAATCAGCTGTTAAAAATGCTGCATAATATGTATGTATACACAGGGCCGGTTCTACCTTGAATGCGAGGCAAATAATGCGTTCGCACGCCATAGGGTGGGGGGCGAAAACTACAAAAATTAAATTAAATAATCCAACATAATACCAGTGTTATGTTTAATAATGAGAGACTACCTTTTTTGCTCTTTATGATTTGCTCAATAAAATAAATCGCACCAAATGCCCATTATAAATAGATAAAATGTTTCTAAACCCAAATATTAATATTACACATGCGTTAGAATAAAATAAAAATGTAATAATACTCTTGTAAGCAATAATGAACATACTGAAATTTTTGAATGTCCAAAGAGTTTATATTGAAAATAAGAATTTAAAAATAGTTCGGTATTGCGACAACGATAAAAGGCATTTCATACTACAATTTGATTATGAGTACTCGTAAAATCGACTTGACCTTCTGAATAAATTTAAAATCAATATATTTTATGCGCTTTTATATTATACCTAATTTTTTTGTACTAAATCCAGATTTATTAAAAATTATTTAAAAAAATTAACGTAAATGTTTATTAAAGGTGGGGGAGGACGCTAGAAAAAAATTGGCATGCAGGCGCTAAATACTCCAGGACCGACCCTGCGTATACAAATATACATATTTAAATTGATAGATATGAACTAAACTATATTTCAATATATAAATTGCATAAAACTGGATCATAGAGTACAATGACCTATAAAAGTAAAACTTATTGGACTTTATAACTAATATCTTTGTTCACACCAATAAATCAGTATAACAAATGAAAGTTGATAACAAATAGACAATTATCAAGAGAGATTTTTAAAACAATTGAAGTTAATAAAAAAAATTACATGAACTTTAAAAAATAAAATAAAATTTAATAATAAAAAACATTACATGAAACAAAATATTGCTATTTAAATTTATTTGTCTAACATGGTAACACATATAGATACTCTAATTGAATTAAATATATTTTCAATCATATAGAGTGCTTTGATTAATATAATATG
The DNA here is from genome assembly GCF_003426905.1 of Ctenocephalides felis. Classification (NCBI taxonomy): domain Eukaryota; kingdom Metazoa; phylum Arthropoda; class Insecta; order Siphonaptera; family Pulicidae; genus Ctenocephalides; species Ctenocephalides felis. Next base: position 8,125 of record NW_020539516.1, read on the forward strand.
TAAATAAATTCATTTAATTATGAATGCATATTTTATAAAACAGACAATTATACAAAAATGTAAGAATATATCATATTATATTATATTTATATATATATATATATATATAATTTTATAATATCAAATAGAAATTTGAAAATATAGAATATACCAGACATAATGTTTTGATCAAACACATGGTGAATGAAAGTACACAAAAAACAAGTCACTAATTATAGTGTATATTTTAATGAAACAAGTTGCATACATTTTAAGAATTAGTGTGATTCATATTTAATAATCTAATTTATAAACAACTTACCAAATGTTTGATACATTTATAATAAAATAAACATTTTTCTTTCAGATTGCACAACACACAAGCACATTGACAGTACGAAAGACAGCTGTCAAAAATGTTATTGGAACTGTCAAAGTGACAGTTCCCAAAAACTTCGGCCATTCCCCGATAGATGGTGACGTCGCATGTCAAAAATTTTAAGGTTATGTTAGGAAGACATTTGACAATTTATAAGTCTTTAGAACGCACAAAACAAAAATATTAAATTTTTGAGAATTAAGACCTCAAGTTTACTTTTTTCTTAAATATAACTTATTGTGGTCGTTTAAGCTGACAGTGAACTCTATAAGTTCTTTGTTGCTGTTTACTTTGGCAACATATCACCAACATGGTATGTGTTCCTAAAAAGTACTAAATAATGCTTATAATTTGGTATTCATTATTTCAAAGATTTCCTGCAACATTGAGGAATTAATTATAGTTTATTATATTCATTCTAGTAATTTAAAATGTTGAGAGTAATGGTTCTTGTTAGTAACCCTCCGTGTTGGTTATGATCAAAGAGGTTAATATAAATAATACAAAGAGGAATACTGTTATAAGGTTGTTCGGAAAGTCACTTCGTTTCTTTACCATGAGAATTTAACTATATTTTTTTGAACCTAACATCACACTCAAGCCCTGTTGTTATTATATGATTTGAAAACTTATATTTTAAGGCTCGTATGTAAAAAATTCTAATCATTTACATGCAGTAGTTTTTAGATGGTACCACTTTGAATACGGAAAGAATCAAGCAGCATTTTCGATATTTTTATCTTTTGCTATAGAAAAGGTAAATATACTGTTTAAGTCAAAATGAAATTGACCGATGTGTATGGAAATGACGTGTTGATAGTACGTCTAAGATGTACCAACTTCACCAAAATGTGTACCAAAAAGTACGATTGAAGCTGATAAAGATGCAAGAAAGGCACTAGTTGATGCAAACCGATGACTAACAATACATGAGATCCCATTGAGTTAAAATTTATTAAATTTAGCAGTCTATGACCACTCAAAATGTCTGGGATTTTCCTTGAAACTCAATGTATGGTTCTAATAGAATGAAGCGTGTGTCGTTTGGCGTCCGCGTCCGCGATTCGCCTATGAAAAGTCTTGAAAATTATCAAGTGAATTGTCACTAAGAATTTCAAATGGGATGTAAAGAATACAATACATGCATTTGTCCATGAAACAAAAAAAAAAGCCTGCTCAAAACAGGTGCAAAGCTGAAATTTGCCAAAAAAGGCAGTATGTTTGGTATGACTTTAAAGGAGTTGTTCATTTTTCAGCTTTTCCAGGATAACATAAAGGTTATTTTGGATGCTATATGTCATCAGCTAATAAACTAAATGATATAGTTCAATAGAAAAGGTCAGAATTAACCCACAAGCGAGGTATAGTATTGCATCAACATGACGCAAGACCTCGCATAAGTGTGGACATTTGCCAAACGCTTTTGTAGCTTTGATAGGACCCAATGACACATGCATCATATTTTCCAAACCTGCCATCATCGGACCATTAATTGTTCTGGTCACTAAAAATATTTTCAGGCGGTAAAACCTTTACCTCAAATCAGCATGTCAAAAAGCACTTTGATCAGTTTTTTGCCAATAACGACCAAAAAATGTATGTTCTCTGTATTATGCTATTATGCAGAAATATGACAAAAAATGTTCGGTCAAAACTGCCAATACATAATTTATTTAAGTATTTGTTTATTGTATGAAAATTACGTGACAAAATGTCTATAAAAAACGAAGTTACTTTCCAAACAACCCAATATATAATATATTTCATCAATTTTTTTTAACTAGCTATATTTACATTTGATTTACATAAAAGTATTTAACGATAACAATTTATGTTTAACATTTCAGTTGCCCTTATCTTTATTGAGAACTGCTCAGAATCATCCTATGGTATGTATAGCTATCCTAAGAATTTATTATTTATTTAAAATACTTATTTATTCAATGTTTTAGTTGGTTGAGTTGAAAAATGGTGAAACCTACAACGGTCACTTAGTAAGCTGTGATAACTGGATGAATATCAATTTGCGTGAAGTGATTTGCACCTCTAGGGTTAGTATAATTCTACAGTGCAACAATAAATATAGGTGGCAATTACTATTAATATTTGACTCTCTATAACAGGATGGTGATAAATTCTGGAGGATGCCCGAATGCTATATTAGAGGAAGCACAATTAAATACTTGCGAATCCCAGATGAAGTCATAGATATGGTTAAAGAAGAGACTATGGTGAAAGGCCAAAGACGAGGAGATATGAAAGGAGGGCGCGAGGTGGAAATCAAAGAGTCGTGGTGGTGGAAGAGGATCTTTCGGAGGTGGCCGTGGAGGTAAACCAGCACCTCTTGGTAGAGGAGTGAATCAAGGCGGAGGCGGAGGAAATGTACAGAGAAATTTACAAAGAAACAAAAACTAAAGTGACTTAATATTATTTTAGATATTCATGTATTTTTATCATGTGTATGAACAAGTGAGTGATTTTATTTCTTTCATGCTATTAAGAATTCCATGTAATATAGCAGTTTGTAATTCGTTGTAAATTATATCAAGCAATTTATATGTAATAAATATGATTTTCTATAATTTTTATTATTAAATTGGTTTTATAAATGTGAATAAACAAATCAGAGATGCAAATGCTCTATTACAAGAGTATAACAATTATCCGCTTACTTAATTTTTTAAACAAAAAAATTATATATATTAAATAATAAAGTAATTAGGATCAAATCATAATCATCAGGAGAAGCGATTTAGAAATCAAAGCATATTACTTAACAACATCAAGTAATAAAATAAAATATTACTTATTACTTTTGTACCATTTTCATAAATAGTTTTTGGAAAATAAATCCATTCACGTATGCCCCTGATTATTATTTATTTTTTTCAAATATTATGTCAATTTGAAAATATAAATAAAACAGTAAGTCCCTGCTTTCATTAACACACATAAATGAGAAATTTTTTCAAATTGTAATTGTTGCATGTTTTTTTTCTTAATTAGCGTTGCGTGCGCAATTTCTGTCTGAACACGTATAAAATACGTAAAAGTAACAAAATTTTGTAAATGATTAGCCACCAGTAGCGTACTTTAAAACAAAATTTAAAAATTGTAACTAAAATTGTAAACATTTAGTAATTTCATTATACATATTCATAATCGGAAGAATACTATAAAAACCTACGAGCGCTCCAAAGTAATTAAAATAAATAAATAAATTAAAAGTTTGTTAGTTTTATCTGTTTAATCAAACAAAAATATAATAAACATTTGATTTTAGTAAGAGTGAAATGCTCTTCAAAACCTCTCTTTATTATTTGATAATGGACATTAAATATAGTAATGAAATATTTAAAAAAAATCGAAAGCGGAACTATCGTGCCATCTTGAATGTTTAAATAAAATTTACTTTCTTAGAAATTCTCTTTCAATAATTTTATTAGTCACTAGGTTAACGTGCTCTGATTTGAATCAAAACCAAATTACTCCAAGTTATGCTTCGGTAACTTGACTCAGATAAATTATTTGTTTTCCATGATAATTCAAAAAGGTAATATATAGCATATTTTTAGAAAAACAGGCGGTAACATAATTATATTTTTTAATAAATTAATAAATAATTTTCAATTTTAAGATTCAACTATATAACCCAAAATGTATTCATAAATCCAGCAAATAGAATAAAAAATCATTGGATTATATTCCTTGTAATGTTTTATGTTTTAAACTGATCACAGTTGACTTTCACACTTATTATTAAAATACATTTTTAAAACACGAAGTAGAATGAAATGTGTTAAATGAAAACAATTGATTGATTTATAATGCAATTATAGATATAGAGTTTGATTGAAAGATATCAATTGGAAATCGCACTTATTGGTTCGTAGCGAAAGCAAAAACATTATTTTCAAAGAAAGGAGTGGAAATTTTTAGCTAAATAGCTGAATCTCAACAAAAATGTTTATAAAGTCGATTGTTTATACATGTCATGTTCAACGTGGAATTTTTCCTTAAGAAAAGTTCATGCACCCTTCCTTAAGAATAATGCTACTCGCACCTGGTTTGATCAGAGTTATTAATAATCGCCGTTTATTATCATATTTATATTAACAATAAGAATAATTACATTTTTATTATAACATACTGAATTTATTAAATTATTTATCAACAAATCCTTGTTGCAACATGGTCTGCAGATTTGGTTATAGGGTTAGTCAATGTATAAATATTTGTTTCTGAAATAAATATTGTTATTTAATTAAAATAACAGAAACATACCTGTTCAAATCAAAAACGTGCCTTCAGGCAAATTACTGGGACTTAAATTGTCGGAGAAATTAAAATTATCTAATAATTAATAACAATATTATTTTAAATATTTTCAAATAGAATATTTATTATAAATGCATACTGTGAACTTATAAGTGCTTATTAGATTGGACGACGATGTTTACAAGAAATTGTTCGCCTTTTTCAAGTCTTGATGTTTTTGAAAATTCTGAAATGTTCAAAAATTTGATTTTTTTGGTAATTCTGAATTTTTTTCAAAATTGTGTTGCTTTTTTTAAAAAAATGCGTTTTTTAAATTACTTGAGAATTTGGAAATTTCTTAATCATTCGATTTTTTGAAAATTTCAAAATATCTGAAATTTTAGTAACATTTTTTTTTGAAAATTATTAAAAAAAATTAAATTTTGAATTTTGTTTTTTTTTTTTAAAAAATTCGAAATTACGAAATTTTCTGTAAAAGCAATTTTCACACACTCTACACAAGCAAAATGTTCTTCAAATGATACTTTTTTTCAAAAACTACTTGATCATTTTTACACCCTTTGCTCTCCATACGTTAGAACGATACCGAATGTTTTTTCAGTATACGATCCGAATGTTTTTTCGTCGTTCAAATCGGTTATGCCATATTGTCGAAAATATCGAGGACATTTTTTGAAACTATATAAGTGAACTTTAAAATTACAAATCTTGGTACGGGACTCTCCACAAAAATTGACACAAAATGTGTACACATTAATAAAATCTTTATAAAATGTTTGATAATTTCATTATTATAATTAATGATTATTTTTTACCAGCGAAAGTATGCCAAATGTTAAGAAATCTTTGAGATAAATAAAAAAATTTTCGATTCGATTTTTTTGCGATTACTATAACTCACCCTGCGGGAAGTTAATAAAAAATAATACGATATTTTGGTAACAAATGCTTCCACTTTATATGGATTTTTGATTATCCATCCTATATACTAAGAAAATTAGGATCCGAAATGATCAAGTAGACTTTGTCAAATGAGGAATTTTAATTTGAATACTTCGAAAATTTTTTTTTATTTATAATTATTATCTATTATTTCGTCTCTGGCAGCAAGTACAAGTACAAATCTAACTCGTTCACTTATAAATTTTACCTCAAGGCGCCTCTGTTTCTTGAAGCGCGAATGGAAGAAAGCATTTCGCCTTCGAGTGAAATTTGTATCCGGTATAAGTTTTATATATTTAAACATTAAAGTCGAAGAAGACTGTTTCATTTCATCTTGTTTCTTTGTACTTGCAACAGCATGAAGTTAATCTTGGTATGTACGGTGGTTTTGTGGAATTCATTCCCATTGTGTTTTTAATGCTTTGTGCTACATATTTGGATACGCGTCTGGACGTTGTAAAATACAGATTTGAATGTGTGGAACGTGTTTAATGGAATAACGATTTTTAAAAATTAATAAGTGAAAATGTAAAAAAATCAATAATTAAGTAATTAACTGGATTCACGAATTATAATAGACTTATAGTGATTTAATTAAATCAATTAATTAAAATAAACTTAATATGCAAAGTATATAATTGGTAGAATATTTTTTAACGCGTTTAATTGTCGTGTGTGTCTGATTCTAAGAAGTAATACGGGAGCTAGAGGCTCGTTATAAAAGTATTTTTTAATTAATAGTCTTAGAATCCAATGATTAAATTTCTACAAAATAAAGATATTGCTAAACTATTTCTCTAAGTGATATTAATTCCACAAATGTTGTTTATTATTTAACAATTAATTATTCTCTAGAAACAGTGCGGAGTTACAACTTACCCCGTGTTTGGGGCTAGTTGTAACGTCCACGAAGCAAGAAAACGACAACAATACCTCTGATGATTTATTTTTTTCTTATTCTTAAGGAAATTGACTTGTTTCTAAGTAATTCTTTCTATCAATCAACGTAAACTATGATTAATATAGATAAAATATATTTATGTTTTCTATAATATAAAAGTAAACCGCTATTATTATAATAGAGTGTCTTATGTGATACAGTTATATAGTTTACAACTATAAAATCCAGCCTATTTTTTGTCACTTGTATTTATATATAATTCTTATATGTTACACAAACAACGAACTAAAGTTTTGTTTCAACCACCCCAGGTGTGATTTTTTTACATTAATTAAGATAACTATTTAAACAATTTAGCAAACACAAAAGTTAATTTGGAACGTTAATTTAGATGAGTAAATATGGAACGAAATTAGATAATAAAATTAAAATTATGAATTATGTTATATCAACTTTATATCACCTGTCAAAAACGACGCACCTGCACAATTCTGTTTACTGCATCGGTCTGCAGAACAGTAGCTATGACAATATTATGCAAGACGGTTTACATGTCGAATCGAGAAATAAATTATTATTTTTTATTGAAAACGCCAGTTACTAGTTACTCCTTTACAAATAGCCCCTAGCTTCCTCCACAAGCCATAAAGTTTTAATATAAAAAATAATTAATACAGAAAAATGTCTGTAATATATGTGTGACCAAAAATAGTGTTTGACAAAAAAAAATTATTTGATATATTTTTAACTAAATTATCTAATACTAATACAGTTACTATGTCCCAAGAAAATTTCTTCCTGCAGAAAATTCTTCCGAAATTTTTTATCGTGGCGTAGTGTTAAACGTGCTAAACAAAAAAAAAACTAAAATAAAATATAACAATAAACTCTAAATTAAATTAAAATATTAACTTCTTTCAAAACTATGTTGAAGTTTGTCATAATTTTTAGAATATATTTATACGGATCTTAAATTCAAAGTTTGTTCTTACTATTTAAACTATTTAAAAATATCATAGTCGACGTACAAGCTTGAAAATACAACGTATTCTAAATTATATAAAAAAAATAAGTTAATTGAAATATATCAAAAAAGTTAACGTTGTTTATAGATTTAATTTTAAATTACTTTTGAAGATATTTGAAATTTGAAAAAAAATCTTTATTCAAATTTATTTTGAAAATATACATAACAGTCAGCAAGGATTCGTAGATTTCAGAATACAACGTTCTTTAAATTATGAAGAAATTAAAAAGTGTGTGGCGATAAATCGATTGTGATCATAATATTTATATTTAGCATTCTACGAAGTGCAATTATTTGTTCTAAAATAGATAATCAAAATCTAAGATGTCCATAACATTTAATTTTTACTAGAATATTAAATGTGTTTTAGTATAAAAATTCAATACTCTACTATTTTTTGCGTATATGTAATACTAAATTGATTTGTTTATAATAAACAATTATGAAATATATTATAGACAAAATATATCACAATGCGTTATATATTTGTGGACCGTATACGACTTTAAATTTTGGCGTTTTTATACCACAAAATTGTAATAAAGTTTTAATCACTTCGTCAAAAATCGAACTGATATATGTGTCATATAGTAAATAAAAGTAAAAAAATATTTAAACAATTTTATATATTATACACTACATTACCAATTTATTTATAACAAGTAACACATTAATTAAATTTTCAATGTATTAACCAATTATTAAATTTAAAAAGAAAAGTAAAATTATTCAACATTATTAAACTCGCTGTTTAACACTATTTTTTAAATGTGATTGAAAAGGTAATATGATATTGATATTTAAAAAACAATGAATAATCTTTGTAGTTATACTGGTTTCATAACAATCATTAGAATGATTATACGCTTATACGTAGATTTCTAGAGATTCAATTAAAAATTAATATTAATTTGTAAAATTTTCGCAGGTTTTGTCAGCTTTGCTGCTTGTATCAGCTGAATTTTCTGATAGCGATAAAAAGCTAGAAAAGCGAGGATCAGTACACTTTGCTAATCAAGGAAATGGTGAATTATCTGATCATGATAGAAGACATGATTATTTTGCTAAAAGTATCACTTTGGACTCAGGATTTGTTCCAAGCTTAGGATTATCCTATGATAACTTTGGTAAGAACATTGGACAAAATTATTACGAAGGGAATGTTATATTGGGAAGTTACTCACAAAACTCCGGACTCTATGATGGTAAAGGAATACCGGAAAATTCAATACATGGAGAAATTGTGCCTCAAGCATATGCTAAACCAGTTCAATACAAAATAGTACAAACAACTACTGCGCCTTTATCTTTACCTTATAGAGAACCTGTAGTTCGATATACACAGACACCTACATTTAAGCCATCCAGGATTTCATTTCCGGATAATAAAGAACCTGGCCTAGATCAGCCTATTATTCTAAGTTCTTTGGGCCACAAAGAAAAGTTGCGAGGCGGGCAAACTTATAGTGTATCAGGAAGTTACACTTTTGGTCCCAACAAAGGGCACAATTATCGAAAGGGAATCGTCAATTCCGTGCCTGTGGGACATCGCGTTCAATCAAATATAAAACAATCAAGTTATGTAAACACACCTTTAAAACTCAAGAGAAAAGGAGGTCAAGCAACTCAATATCGTTTTGAAGTTCCCCAGAAAACTACAAATTCAAGATCATCTATGTACATAGCGCATAAATCACCGTATAACACTTTTTCGAAAAAGTATTAATGTTGAATCCAATGTTTATTTGTTGAATTTTTATAAGATTATTTATATATTTATTTATTATTTATATAACTTTTTAAGAAAATTTTACTAAGCAGTGTTATGTATAGTAGTTCTAAAAATCAATATTATAAAACATATATTATCTATGATTTTATTTCGATTTGTTAGAATAAGATACATGCAAATTTAAATAATATTGTAGATAATTAAGTATTGTTGAATAGGTATTTTTATAATTTAAGTTAATATAAATTAATTTAATATTCATAAAAATATTCACAAAAATCTTTATGTTATCATTACATATAAAGATGAAAAAAACATAAAAAATTGAGGATCCTAAGTGTGTGTTTTTATTTCAAAAGTCGTCAAATAATAACAACGATATATTTTTTTTATAAAATTTATTTTACCTATATTAATAACATATCTAATTACTAAATTAAACTATATATTAAAATGAGACTAGAAGTGGTGTGCGAAATGATGATCATGGTGGTCGTGATGCAAGTGATGTTTGACTAAAACTGGTGTATGCACTGGAACTGGAACAGCTTTGTGAACTGGAACTGGATATGGTGCTGGAACAGGAACAGCTACTTTGTGAACAACTGGAACTTTCACTGGAACTGGCACTTGCACGGGGTAAGGGCTGTCCACTTGAACCGGAACGTTCTTGACAACTGGGACTGGGTATGGTTTAGGCACATGGACGGCATATGGTTTGTCCACTGGGTATGGTACAGGTACATTGTAAGGAA